>NC_056746.1:1442512238-1442584738 GCF_019279795.1 Protopterus annectens | reverse complement strand
CACCAAACATGTCACACTCATACAATACGCAGATGACTCCACCATCATCTGCTCAGCCCAGTCCCTACCCAAACTGCAAAAAGTCACACAGGAAGCCTTTTCCTCTGTTGAAACTTGGTTATCCGATGCCCAATTAATACTCAACCCAAACAAAACTAAACTACTCATCTTCCAACCCACCAAACATACTCTAAACAACTCTCATTTTAACATCACAGCAAAAGACAATACCACTATACACCCAACAGAACACACCAAATTTCTTGGAGTGGAAATAGACAATAAACTAAAATTTGACATTCACATATCCATGACCATAAAAAAAGTCCAGAAAAAATAGGAGCATTATACAGAAATAAGCAACTTCTCACCAAAGCAGCAAAGATTTCAGTAGCAAATTCACACCTTATCTCCACCCTACTTTATGCCTCTCCAATATATACCAACCTAAGGCAATGCGATCTAAACAAGCTAGAGACCTGCTACAACAAAATCGCCAAATTCGCCACAGGGGCATCTTACCATAGTCACCACTGTCTCTCACTTGCTGAATTGGGCTGGCTTGAACTCCCTCACCTTCTTCAATGGTATCAACTCTCACTTGTCCACAAACTAGTAAATCATCCACTAAATGTCCCATCCCTCCAGAATCTACTCCAACCCTATCGCACCACCAGACCACTAAGATCCAGCAACAAAAATCACTTGCAGGTCACTAAAGCCAATAACTCTGCTGGAGAAGCACTATTCTCTTGCGCCATAGCCAAATTATGGAACTCCCTCCCACCCACAATTACCTCTGTACCATCATGCACCCACTTCAAAACTTTACTAAAAGCACACCTAAAAACATGTTGACTATGACCTTGCAACTCCCACTCTAATATCACCCACCGCATCCACCCACTACCTTTCTTTCCACCCCACTAACTACCTTGATTATAGCAAGCTTGGATGCTCATAAGCCTAACTACTTATTATACAGCAGGAACTTCTTATTGTAACAATTGTTAATGCCTGTTATGTACTTTGCAGATGATAAAGATTCTAGTTGTCTACTGATGTACTATGTTCTTCATTCTGTAACTATGTTTGTAATTGTTAATTGCTATGTTGATCAAATTGTTAATTGCTATGTAAATCCATTGTAACTGCTGTCTGTATATTTTAACTGTGGAGCTTTTCTCCCTGGGTCTCCACTGAAAATGGACTTACGTCCAGTCGGACACTACCGGTCAACAAATGTAAATAAATAAATAATAAATAAATAATAATTATCCCCCACCTTATTATTTCTCTAAACTTTTCTAATAAAAAATGCATGCACTACAATGAATAGAATGTCTGCAAAGAGGATTATAGATAGAATAGTCTTTTAGACTCTCAACAATTTTCTTCCTGTATTTTCAACACAAAATACCATATAGGCATCACTCTGTGCCACATACACACATAATTTGTTTAGCAGGTATGTCTTTCTTCACTACTGTACATGAAACCAGTATTAGGTTCAGTGAAATTCAGTTTTTTTGTCACAGAATAGCAATACTTGCAAGTCCCACATACATAAGTAACGTTTGCTTTAATTTTCTTACTTACTGACTTCACACTTCCATACTCTCTTTACCTTTCAAACTTACCTTTCCAAGTTTCACCCATCACCAAAAAACTGTGCACCTCAGTGATACATTTAGAAATAGCATCATAACATCTTACATTTTTTCTTTCATTTTCTTATTGTAGTAATAAACTTCATTATTTGTCCCATTACTACACTGTAGTCCACTACCATTCTTGTAATTTTGTGTAGAATCCTCCTCATTCTGTCCATCACTTATTCTATCCATCAACTTTGGTTTATATTTAATGATCCTCTCTGCTTTAATGTTTCCAAGGTCTCTTAACTGTGTGTTTAAGATAACCCCTTCTCTATAAAAATGCAGTGTAACTCCTTCAACTTGATATCAACTTTATTCTCATCTGTTGTCAGCCTACTCACTGTTATGGCCTGAAGTTTAATAATATTGGTTTTGGAGGACAAAGCTTTAACCTGTCTTCTATTATGTCTTCAAATAATCTGTTGCAAATCACTGTATGTTGCAGTGCTTTATTTTATACCTTACACATAGATAAATATAAATGCCCATTTTAATAAGGCAGCTGGAGATATGCATGATACAAGCACTATTGCATGCCCAGCACTGTAACTCGTCGTTTGGGCCTATGCCTCACAACACCCCTGGATGTGTAATAATATTTATGCATGCACACTCTCTTATGCCATGTTGTAATAATTATATACAATTATAATATGATGTGAGTTCTAAAAGGTAACGTAAACAATCAGGACACTTACAAATGGGCAAACTATGAGAACACTAATACTTAAGCCATTGGTAACTGTTTCATTGCATTTTATGTTATGATTTTTTAACACTCACACCATAGCATTAGTAGCCTCTTTGTAAGGGAAGTAAACTGACTCCATATGTCCTTTCTGTAAAAATATGTCATAAATTAGCTGAAAGCATTCCTTTGATCCTTTGAGAGAATTGAGTACCATGGAGGCTTCCATTCCAAGTAATCTTCATTGTAAGTTCACACATATTTGAAAAGTATGAAAGACCTTATAAAATGACAACAGCATTGTTCATGTAATATGGCAAAGAGCTTGCATCTTATATCTTGAATATGACCAGCTCCTGTGATGTGCCAACCCTAGTGTAAACTTGGACATAGCCCAGAGGTGCTGTGAAAGACCCTCACCACAATGGGCCCTTGAGTCCATTTCTACTACATAATGCTACCTGTGGAATTGAAATGCAATGATATTAAAGCTGTATGTTGTCTGGATTGTTGGATTTTTTAGAACAACAACATACAACTTTAATTAGCATTTGTTTACCTGGAAAGTCCAACTGGGACAGAGCCCATTTTAAGTGCAGACCCAGGGAGAAATGCTCAAGACGCATGTCTTTGGAATGTGGGAGGAAACTAGAGCACCTGGAGGAAACCCAAGTGAATGCAAGGAGGATATGCAGACTCCACACACAAGGCACCACAGCTGAGAATCAAATCAGAGAACCTTTTGTGTCAGGCAACAATGCTAACTGCTGCACCAGTGCTCCACCCAAATAAAGATAAAGAATGTCATCATGCTAAGCAGCATGGGTTGAAATGGCCGCTACATGACCAATGAAACTGTAACATGCAAAAAAGAAAACCATATAGTTTTGCAAACAATTTCTCAGTTATATGCATTAGTAGTCAAAAGACTGGCAGACCAGACCAATATTAATGTGGATTTTTCTACAGCTAAAATCTTAGAAAGAAACCACTGAATTAGCTAAGTTTATGAAGCACTTCACTGTTCCACAAAAGAAAACTACAAATCCATTGCTACAAAGCACTTTGACTACAGTACTTTATATCAGTAATCACACAGCAAAGACCCCGATCTTTTCATTTTGTTCTTAGAAAAAAGATATCTGTTCAAGATATCACCAAACCACGAAGAAACAAAAAATCACACCAGACTACTAAGCCAGTGAAAGAACACCACGAGTCTTGTATTAGACAAATTTAATAAAACTCACTCTGGCGCCTTGGCATAAACCATCCTTCAAGGAGTAACAAAATAATCATCACATAACATCTATATATATATATATATATATATATATATATATATATATATATATATAGATCTTTGAAAATAATCAATTGCACTTAATTATATAATTACATAATTAATCAATTATTTTTAAAAAACGTTTAAAGAAACATCCTCCAGTTGCATTTATTATTCAAGCCTCCTGGAGACAGTGTATTAAACTTTAAAATATACAGGGTTTCTTTATACAGCAACTTCATTTTTACAATGCCCTCATTTGTGTCTATAATTTGTTCCAAAATACAAGCTCTCAATTTGCTCCTGAAGTCGTAACTTAAAAACTCTTTTTGTTTCCTCTATATAAAACAAATTACAGGGGCCAGATAGTGCATATATTACTGATTTAGTGATACATGTATATACAGATGTAGAACAAAATCTAACACCATTTATGTTTTCAAAACATGTTCAAACAAACTGAACACCTTCCACAAGGGAAGGTGTCACATACAACAGGGTGTACATTTAATTTTTCACCTGGTTGTATAAACTTGTTATGCACCAACATATGATGTTTGATGTTTCTGCTTCTTTTAAATGAAATACATGGAACTCTATACATATTTTTTCACATCTTGAATATTAATTAAATAGGGCCAATAATATTTAATAGCATCAATAATTTTATAACTCAAAATATTATAAACTGTCACAAAATAAACCTTTCTACCACCATGCAGTATAATTAGGTTATAGCACAGTTTTCAAAGAAGTTACATTTTACAATGGAGAATATAATGAAGGAATTCTCTTTTGAAAAGAAAAATGTGGTGTATAATATGAGCAAAAGTGAATGGCAGTCTTTACTAAAATTGTGTAATAGATTAAATATTGTCATAAAACCCTCAGATAAGGGGAGAACAATTGTTGTGATGCATTATAAGCAGTATTTGAAGATGTGCATGGACCACCTGTCTAATGGTAACGTTTATAGGGTAGTTAATGATGAGGTTTCTCAGCAAGATATACTACATTTTAAAGAAGTAGTAACTAAAGGTTTGAGACTGGACTATTTTGCAAAGCAGGGTGTTCAATACAAATTTAGTACTCAGAGCAGTTCTATGGCTAAGTTCTACTGCTTGCCAAAAAGTCATAAAAATGTAAGCCCTCCCCCAGGTTGGCCCAAAGTGGCAGCACAGAATTATTTTCTCTATAACATGGGAATTATTTACATTCACATCTCCTGAAGTAGATAGTTAAATTAGATTCTTATATTAAGGCTACTTTTCACTTTTTGGACATATTGAAGGATATAAAATGAGATAAGGACTATTATTGGATAGTAATAGATGTAAAAAGTCTATATACAAATATCACTCGGGTTAGGAATGGAAACCCTTAAGTTTTTTCTGGGGGAAAGTCATGTCAGTAGTTATGTTATGGAACTAGTGTATTTTTGTTTAACCAATACTTTTTTTGAGTTTAATAATTCCATTTACCAACAACAACAAGGTACAGCCATAGGTGCGTATTTCGCACCCATGTATGCTAACCTGTTTATGGGCCTTTTTGAAATTGAATTTTTGTATAGATTTAGCTTTTTAATAATTTTGTTGTTTTGAATTGTAGGTATATAGATGATTTAATTTTTTATGTAAGGGTGGTGCTGATGTAGCCCCCTATTTATTAATAAAGTAAATGTCAACCGATTTCAGACAGAATTTGATGGTTTACAGATGGGTAAATCAGTTAATTATTTATATGCAAGGTTGGATATTAGGGATGACACTATAATAACCAGTATATATAGAAAATACACTGGTGATTGCAATATTCTAGATAGTAAAAGTTGTCATCCTCCACACATTATGGAAGCTCTACCATATAATGAGCTCTTAAGGGTGAGCAGATTATGTAATGATGAAAATACTGTAGAGAAAGACATTTTAAATACCTGTGTCACCTTTAGACAGAGAGGGTATGATGAAGGTGTCATTTTGAATTCCTTACAAAAATTAGTAGATTTTTATTCAGCATGCAATGAGCCTCTAGTTAAAAGGAAAATCATTAGCAGGGAGGCTAATCTACTGCATGGTGGTAGAAATGTTTATTTTGTGACAATTTATAATATTTTGAGTCATAAAATTATTGATGTTATTAAATATTATTGGCCCTATTTAATTAATATGGAAGGTGTGAAATATATATATATATATATATATATATATATATATATATATATATATATATATAGAGTTCCATGTATTTCATTTAAAAGAAGCAGAAACATCAAAGATATATTGGTGCATAACAAGTTTATACAACCAGGTGAAAAATTAAATGTACACCCTGTTATATGTGGCACCTTCCCTTGTGGAAGGTGTTTAGTTTGTTCTAACATAACTAAACGTTTTGAAAAAATTAATGGTGTTAGATTTTGTTCTACATCCGTACATACATGTATCACTATATCAGTAATATATGCACTATCTGGCCCCTGTAATTTGTTTTATATAGTGGAAACAAAAAGAGTTTTTAAGTTACGACTTCAGGAGCATGTTAGAGATATAAAAAATAAAAATCTTATAAGTCCTGTAACTTTACATTTTAATTCTTGCCACAATAGTGATCCTTCTTTATTGGGAGCTTGTATTTTGGAACAAATTTTAGACACAAATGAAGGGACTGTAAAAAAGAAGTTGCTGTATAAAGAAACCCTGTATATTTTAAAGTTTAATACACTGTCGCCAGGAGGCTTGAATAATGAATGCAACTGGAGGGTATTTCGTTAAAAGTTTTTTTAAACATAATTGATTAATTATGTAATTATATAATTAAGTGTAATTGATTGTGTATATATATATATATATATATATATATATATATATATATATATATATATATATAGATGTTATGCAATGATTATTCTGTTACTCCCTGAAGGCTGGTTTATGCGGAGGCACTAGAGTGAGTTTTATTAAATTTGTCTAATACAAGACACATGTTGTTCCTTCACTGGCTTGGTAGTCTGGTGTGTATATGTTCAAGACACCCTAACTTGTGTGATATCATCATTACATGATATTAGGGGGTGAGCTATGATGTGATATACATAATACTCTTGATTATTTAGCTTCCACCCTCACAACCAAACTGCAGTCATCATGAATATGTCACAAAACTAATTCACTCTTTAACAATGCAGTAATAGTATTTTTTCACAAGCATAATATAGGTACATATTATTGTATGAATTTTTCCTAACCTTGGGGCTGTTCTTTAAATTGAATCTACTCAATAGAAAGTTCAAGTTAGTAAAATATAAAAAAATACAAATAATTAAAAATATAAATAAAAAAAACTCTTTCTTACATATGTAGATAATACAAAACTACGAATTTCCTATGCTTTACTTGAAATTAATTTATTGGAAGAAATGTTAAGATTATTTGTGTATGGCAACTTTCCAGCACTGTCCCCAAAGACCTTTTTTAGATTCAGTCTGAGAGCACACTACCTGGTGAAATGAATTCTTCAGAATCTCACAATTCTCAAATAGGTGCTGAGGCACTCAGACACTGACCCAACAAGATACAGCTCATTAATAGCTCATAGCCTTAATTGTATGTACTAACTAAAAGAAGCAGAGGAGATAATACAACAAACTTGATTGTTGAAATGGTAGATTGGCAGTGTTCTGTTACATCTTATTTGACCTGTAACATTTGACGAAGTTGTCATGCTGCCAGCTCAGCTATCTGGAATAAATAATTCTATGTCATTTGTGAATATTGATATGATTTATACAGAACTGTATGGTATGTACTGAGCTTCAAGAATATAATCACAGCATATCCTGCTAGAACATAGAAGATTAACTTGCAAAATCTAAGAATAGTTGAGGTTAAGTTACTTGATAGCTGGGCCATAAACAAGAGATGTTAGCTCTCATTTTCAATGCAGAAGCAGACACAATGTTTAGAGCTAGAAGTTTTTCTATTGTCTTGAAGGAAACGTAATTATTAGGTTTAAAATGTAAAGTGTTTTATTGTTTTACAACTTCCAAGATCTAGCAAACATCTAAGAGATATGTATTTTTAACACAGATATGTTAAATTCTATTAGTTTCTGGTTTAGCCTGGGGAATGAAGTCAGGTGACAAAAAGTGATGTCATCCAGGCTAACCCAGCAGTAAAATGTAATACTGATTTAAGAACTCTCTCAGAGAGAGACTGTGCATTTTGTATTTTGTCTTGGACCTAGCAAGAGCATCCACTCATCATCATCATCTGCACTTGCCTGTCTGTAAGCACGATTTAGGGCATAGTATCTCTCTTAAATATAGATAGGAATATAGTAAAGATTAGTTTAGATGTTTTCTGTGTTTATTTAAGACTGTCCTGCAATGTTGTTTTAAAATATTTACTGTGGTTTTGAACTCTGAAGTCACTTTGTTGAATTATTGAGTATTGTCTTGTTCTTTTATTATTTATTATTAAATATATTTAAATCTATCTTTGTGGCTGATATTTGTGAGACATATTTAAGCTCTTAGAGTACTGGCATATGTTTTTGGTGACATTGTACAGGGCACTCATAATAACCTGCCTCTTGGTCAAAACTACCATTTGGATATAGTAACATTACACAGCAGGAATGGACACCCTTTGTAAGGTCCTTATAGTAGCGGATAAGAGGCGTTGGTGGCACTGGAACTACCTTAAAGACTGGGCAGAAGGGGGCATATATAGTAAACCTGTGCCAGCTTTCCCCAGGTGTGTTTGTGTGTTTGTATATAAATCAAATCTCAAAGTGTGTGTGTGTGTGTGTGTGTGTGTGTGTGTGTGTGTGTGTGTGTGTGTGTGTGTGTGTCAACTACTTGGGAAGGGACATGTAGCACTGGTTGGACAAAGAGGGTGCTGGAGGTTTTGGCTTGGCCCCTCAGCTCAGATTTTAACCCTATAGCTGTGCCAGTGGGGAGTCTTATTGGGGATCTGGAGAAAGAGGGAGAAACCAGCCCCAGACTGACTGTGAACTCTATGTACTCTTAAGGGAAATTGTACTTTACTATGTGTGTATCTGTCATCTGCCCAGTGTGTACGTCCCCTCTAGCTGTTGCCAGTGGTGAGGACTGTGGCTCCTTGATTACTGGGCCAGTGCAGGGGCATCATAGAAGTACAAATTCTTTTTTATCAGAAAACATTTCCCCACATCAATTCTGTTTCCTTATGTTGCTGTGATCCTGCCTTTTTTAAATTCAGCACATAATAGAAGGCTTATGCAATATCAGTACACACTATGAGCCAGATTCAAAAAGACTTGCTGTCAGTGTAAGTGACTTACTTCAGTGTAAGCCCTATCTATACAGCAGGCTTACAGCAGGGACCTTTATCTTACTCTGGAGTAAGCCACTTATGCCAAAAGCAAGTCTTTTGGAATCTGGTCCCTGCTGTAAGCCTGCTTTATAGATAGATCTTACATGGGAGTAAGTCACTTACACAAAGAGCAAGTCTTGTGGAATGGGAGCAGAGTTATCTAGTGTAAGTCATTTGTGCTGAGAAAAAATCTTTTAGAATCTGCCCCTATGTATCATTGTAGGTGAAATAAAACAGTTATTAAATCAAGTGGCAAACTTTATGTTGTATGGATGTGTATATTAGAACAGCACTGCTGGGTAAAGGATCAGTTATTCTGAATGGTTTATTGTAAGTGCTATCACAGACAGATAGTAAACACAATGACATACTGTGAGTTGAACACAATTTTTGTTTGAACCAAGTGTGAGATAGGCCAAAGATAACTGCTTCTTTGTTCAGTCATTAGGCAGCATCATAAATCCATACATCCTAGGCATCATATGAAATCATTATATCCAGGATGTTGGATGTCACTCACTCACTCACGGATTCACTTTCTCACTCACTCATTATTTGGTTTCAACAAATGACTGTAGATCATATTTTTAAGAAATTACCTCGTCATCAAAAATGTTTTTAACATTTTCATTAATACTACTTTTTATGAAAACAATTATTATTTACAAAATGGCTTTTGACCATAATGCTCAGTAAAACTAACATTTTTAGCTACACTATGTTTGTATTATTACTGAATTACTTTATGTGCATGCCTGAGCAATGCTTTTCTAATCATGGCATTTTGAAGTTTTAAGGATTGAATTAAACCTTCAAATTCAAGGGTTAAATATGCAACTTGCTCAACAATGCACTTTGTTAATTGCAGATGCTTATTTAAAAAATGATATTTATAGTAACATCTCAGGTCTGCTACAAGAAGTACTGGAATTTTCAAACAGAAAGATTTTAAGTGGTAATAATGTATAACTTCACACACAATATAGACCTTTTTTTAATTCTGGCAAGGCAATGTCAGTGCTGTGTGTTTTCCTTTCAGCACTGTTCCTTTAAGGTTTCAGTTGCCTGATAAATGGACTAGGTAAAACTGAAAGTGGATGTGTTTGAAAGAAGGGATACTGAACACAAATATCAGCTGTAGGGATAATATCTAATAGTGATACATCAACATTTTAAATATTCATACAATATGTGTTACCCTAAACTGCTGGCCCTTAACATTGTGTCTTCGTTGATCACTACTGTGCAACTGCCATTTATAGTCCAAACAGAATAACAAACTGAATGTCATCCTTGCAGTTAGATTTGCTGAGTCTACTTTAGGAATTGCTCTGGAGTGATTGCAGCAGAGAGAGAATAGTAAACGTGCAGAGGTGACAGGAGCTAGCACCTTGACTGCCATGTCTAATGTCTTGAAAAGTGCTTCTTTTGCCACTTAATTGAAGCACAGCTGCTTTCAGCTCATTTGTGTCATGGTGAGAGCCTAAAGAATACACACGCATGCTAGAAAATGACAGTGCCCCGAGCAGTGTACAATATATACTCAGAATTGCTCTGCGTTGGGATTGACCAAGAAAAATAGAATGGCGAAGAAGTGCAAATTGTAGCAGATGCACTTATTTCCTGTAAAATAACAAGCCCAGCAGGGATCTGTGCTCCAAGACTTTGAATACAAGCAGTATTTTACAAGGCAGGTAACATTTTGAAAAGCTTCTCGACTTTCCCAGCTGTTGAAAGCTTTTTGCTCAGTTTAGTACATTCCTCCATTTTTTTTACCTTCTATTTTTTGATGATTTTACTTATTAACTACCTAATTAGACTAACCATGGGTGACGTATTTATGTATAACCTGGCAAAAGAATGCATTGCTATAAAAATGGTTAGACAACAGAAATACATGCTCAGAAAGAATTTCCTATGATTACAGCAAATGAGCAAAGACTGATGTGTATCTCCTGATTTTCTGAGTCAGACAAATAAAAATGAATGGTACTGATTTTCCAGTGTTTTTTTTTTTTTAAAAATACTGCTAAATCCCAAAAGTGGACTTTATATTCATTATGAAAATGTGAGATTTTTATGGAATTCTATATTTGTGACCAGAATACTTGTTCACCATAACTTATATTTCCTGTTAGCATTTCAGTCTAGAATATCCTTTCACCTTAATATGTATTTATTTTTCTATTTACTGCTTACTTTATTGTCAGGCTGCTTATTGTGTGTTCTGTACTTAATATATGTTACAAACAGATGCTGAAATAATTAATATAGAATCTAAATAATGACCACCATTTGCCCTTAAAAATCATAGGTAATTTCTGTATTTATCTTGTGAAAAAGTAATTTTATTTTTAAGAACATTAAATAAGTGTACGCATACAATATACAAAGATGATTTAAGAATGTATACTCATCACCTAGTGAGTCTGATATCCATACAGTTACAAGTGCATTGCTTATATTAGCTTGGCTACTGACAACATATATAGCATTAATATAGCTTGGCTCAACAAATCACATTTTGATTTGTCTAAGGTATGAAGACTTAACTCATTTCATCACAAAACTGCACACTACATTAACTGTATACAAAGTAGCCAGTGAGATGCAATTTATCAAGAGCACAATTACTGCCCTATGAATAAGAGCTATGCCCCCCCCACCCATTTATTACTCTCACCATAAGTTCAAATTGCCTTGCCAGAAAGGGAATACTTGTTTTCCTATTTCCCCAGAGTGAGAAAAATAAGTATAGGAAATCTAGGTGAATAAACCCACCCCACATTGGGAGGGGGGTTTTGGGGGAAACCACACCCATACTAACCCCTTTACTACTTAAATTTACAAAAGCCATCTTTAAGTGGCTTTTTTAAGCATGTAAAGATATTTTGTCAACTGAAATTTGCTTACATTTGTCCAGTATCCTGACAGTCAGTGGTAGCAGCATCACTTATCTGCCATATACCCAAGGAAGATACAATAGCATTCATAGTAAGCAAATAAATAGAGTTACCACCTTTTCAAATGCCTGAAGTGGGACATTTTTTGTAGAAACATGAGATTTTGCAGGACAAAACATACTCAAGGCCAGTGCTTGAGTAGCTTATGCTATTTCATATATCATTTAGGTGTTTCAGATACAAAATAACTGTTTTATTCAACCATTAAAGAAAACTCATGAAATATTTTAGTCCTAAAATCTTAGAACATTTGCTATATTTTAGATTTTTTTTCAGGGCACAACTGCTCTAAGAGGGACTGTCCACCACAAAGAGAAACAACTGGTAACCTTATAAGGAGTTACTACATTGTGATGAATGTCCGAAGGAAGATATATTAAATGACAGAAGAACAAGCAGTAATTGGTGGGCATTACATTATGTACTCCTTATGCAAGCACAGAGAGGATATTAAGTTGAATGCTGCCAGCTTTAGTTCTGTGGGAATATCCCACCATAGTAATATGAAATCAGGCTGGCTGCTTCACATTGTGCTCTCAGCAGGGTGGACATACCATTAAAGATGAATACTCATATAATAAATCCCTTTTGAGAAGCAAACAGATATGGTCTCCTTTCAGTGAAGTAGACATTGATATGTATATTCATACTGGCATTTTCTTTCACACCTTGAAATATTTTATACTGCATTTTTATTTGCATTTCATGGGCATTGCTTTTTATTTTAAATGCATTTTTTAAATTTATAAAACAGCATTTTAAATACATAGGACTGTGCACTGTATTAAGGATTCATTTTGAAATAATAAATATTCTTCTGTCTGTTGTAGCTTATCAGATGCATTTCTCAAAAACCTCCCAAATCTAGAAAATTCTGGAAACCAACATTTTTATTTTGCCTCAGCTTCTCTAGCTGTAAATGACATTTTTCCTCTGGGGATTTCTTTAGGCAACAATTTGGCTGTTCAGATCTTATAACCCCTAACAAATGTCTCCTGGTATGACACTCTGGACATCTTTCTGGGCATTCCACTTCAAAGTACCATAGACATTACCTGATCATAAACATGTCTTTTTTGTCTTAACAGCTTCCCTTTGCAGTTGAGCAATGAATGCTAACAACTGAATGGTTTTACTGCACATGAGTGGCTTTGGGCTGCTTTTCACACGAGCTCTGCTAAATACTCCCTTCACCCCTTCTTCCTTCTTTTTCACTTTAGCAGAGAACTTAAGTCTTGACACATTCTGTTTCAGTCACTCTCTCTCACACCTAACTTTAGTTTACAGCAGTCAACACTAGTGTAGGTACAAGAATCCTTTCTTTTTAATCTATGACCAATAAGTAATTATGATGGCAGTATATCAACACCTTATTTCTATATTCCAGTAATGCTAGACAAGAGTCCTGACTGAGACTTCCAAAGTAAATGCCCTGTATTTTGCTATCCTTTATTTCCTTCACTAATTTGGTGCTGTCCATTTATCTGCTATGAAAAGTAATAATTATGCATAATTAATTACTTCTTTAAATGGAAACTACACCTGTATTTTTACCTTAATGAAAACTTTTCTTCCATCTATCCTTACACAGGAATGTGTTAAAGAATATATGCTTCTAGATCATTCTCAGTATAAGCCTTGAAGTCTGCAAGTTTCATTTTTGGCATGGGTAATTGTGCTGTCACTTATTAACTACCAGTTTATCTCCAAGCAGGTAATTTTGCCCTGTACTGGAAGTTCATCCCTGCTATATGAATCGCTTTTCCTAGTCTATTCCTCACTCTCAAGTCATATTTCTAACTTATGAGCATCATGTACTAGCAGATATGTATGTAACTGTGTATATGTATCTATCTGCTTGTGTGTGTGTGTGTGTATGTGTGTGTGTGTGTGTGTGTGTGTGTGTGTGTGTGTGTGTGTGCGTGTGTGTGTGTGTGTGTGTGTGTGTGTGTGTGTGTGTGTGTGTGTGTGCACATGCATACATGTGCATTTATATATATATATGGGTCACTATCATAAGATTGAAGTTCCAAAACTTCGAATCATTAAAGATCGAATGTTATTGATTGAAGTCTTGGAACTTCAAAAATAAAACAAAAAAAAGTTAAACAAAAAAAAACACTCTAATCAGACGAGCAAGCCTCCCTGCACCCCCCACACTCCTCACTACTTAAATATACGAACTCCGAGATCGCGCTACAGTTCAGAAAAGGGAAATCTTCCCTTTCCTCGCTATATGGCAATCTCTTCGATCTTATGATAGGTTCCCATATATGTGTGTGTGTGTGCGTGTGTGTGTGTGTGTGTGTGTGTGTGTGTGTGTGTGTGTGTGTGTGTGTGTATATATATATATATATATATATATATATATATATACAAAGAGAGAGAGAGAAAGAGAGAGATACAGCTATATATATATATATATATATATATATATATATATATATATATATATATATATATATATATATATATATATATATATATATATATATATATATATATATATATATATGTATATATATATATATATATATATATATATATATATATATATATAGATATCTGCTTGTGTGTGCACCGTACATGGAAATGAGGTATAAAAATATTTTTCAAATTACCTCACTTAGTGAGGGAATTGAATGTATTGGATAATTAGTTTAAAGTTACCATGCAGATCATCTTCCTGTACTGGAAGTTCATCTCTGCTATATGCCTCTCTTTTTCTTGTCTTTTCTTCACTCTCAAATCACATTTCTAGCTTATGGTCACATTGTACTAGCATATAAATATATTTATATGATATATAATAGCATGCATGGAAATGAGGTATATGCCTTTAAAAATAATTTTCAAAGTGTCTTGTATATCTGAAATTTTTATACCACTTAGTGAGAAAATTGAATGTACTGGATAATTAATTTACAGTTGCTGTTTGTATAAAAGGAGGTGTCCTGAAAGCAGCAAATTGGAAAGTTGACACCTAAATTGGAGGTTCAGTGAAGGGTGAGCATAGGATTATCCAATTATTCTGAGTGTGCGGAGTTCTATAGCACATTTGGAGCCTCCATGAATTTGATCTGTTGGGGTTACTTGTGGTGCAGAGCTTTAATTAATACCTGGTTCATTAATGCAGCCATAGACTGTTGAATGCAGCTTGATCATTGAAAGAACTGTATGAGACTTAAATATAACTTTAACTATCTAGATGTTTGCAGAATCTTCAGATTTTTCCCTCATCTTTTTGGTCTGGTCCTCGTAAAATGTTTATTTTTCCTGGAAAATCATGAGGAGTGAAGTTACTAAGTAATGAGACGTTTAAGTTTCAGACTTCATATCCTTCAGAAAATGTATATCAAAGCAAAACCTGTTATTCAAGCGACTTTCAAAGTTTGCAATATTTAAAATCTGCCCCTATTTTGGATCTTTGTCCCTCATATGGAGCTTGAGAGGTATGGACTGAAAACAGTTTTTAAGTTACATAGAAAATACTGTAAATATTGTACAAAAGTCTGTAAAGCCAAAGTGCCTGCTTTCACTAAATTTAGATTTATATTGTATGTGGAGTAATCTGTGTATTTACATATTTGTAAAAGAAAAAGGTATCACTGAAGGGGAACAAGCAACACAACAGATTACAACTGAAAAAAATAACTTTATTCAAATTAAAATAAAAGCTTTTGTCCAGGTTTATTTTGTATTAGTTTCTTGTTTGGTATGGCTACAGGGGTGCAAGAAGGAACATGGCTGTTATTTGGAGACCTAGTGTTGGAGGAGTTGCAGTATTCTGTTGGAAACCTCACACTGTTAGTGTAACAGTTGACATAAAGGATTGATTCCATTTCTGGCCAGGAGATCAATCAGGCAGTTAAAAAAAACAAGCAATGGATATTTATTCTCTTTTTCAACCAAGCATACCCAGGGAAGTTAATAATTTGAATGGTGGTTTAACTGTTCCTGGTTTGAATGGGCAGTTGATTTATGGCTCTGATTCCTGTGAGTCTCTCATGCTTAATTTAAGAGAATGGTTAGAGAATGGTCCTGTTTTACTACCAGTGGTTATCAAGCAGCAGTTTATTTCACTCTCAATGAAAAGCTGGATTTATTTGAGTATAAGCTATTAAAATTCCACAAGCTGCAGTTAGAAAACAGTTATTTGTCTGAGTCTAATAAATAAGATAATTTTCCAAAGAACATGTGTGTGTGGAAATTGGAGCTTGATCCACAACTCACCACTCCATTTAGACTTCTTGCATCTGTTTGATAAGCGTGGCTGTGAATTTATGGAAACATTGATAAAACATAATAACATTCTTAGTGATACTCTTTTGAGTGATGTCAATTCCTTAGATAACAATATTACCGAGGATCATTATTCACAGATTAAACAAGAGGTGTCTCGTATTTTTACCAGAATCGATTGTGAGACCGCTCAAGTTAAGAACAGGAAATTATTAAAATGGAAAGGGATAATAAAGATTATGACAGTAATAAGGCTTATCCTTCTCCTTGTTCCCAGCAGTGGGGCAATAAGGACTACTGTGGCCACCATAGTACTGAGGAAAATAATCCTAGACCACCTGAAAATTGTGGAGAAGTAGAGGAAATTCAGTATGAGGAAGCCCCTTTAGAACGACCATCTCCTCAGAGGTCTGAATGGCTCAAAGATAAACAACAGCAACAGGGGAATTATTGGCAGGATTACTCGCATTCCCCACAGACCTGTTCTGGTGCTTGGAAGAAGAATGTACAATGGAAGAACCGTTGGTGGCAATAAGTGAGTTTGCTGACAGTTTTCTTTACCTTCTGCTTATACTGTTTACAATCAATCTGGTTATTTTAAAATATATAATTTTAGTACCTGTGTGATACGTCATGAACATGCTCACCTTTTGTGATTTCAAAATGAGTTAATTTAATACAGATGTTAATGGATTTAAAACTTTACGCAAGAAAATTGAATTTTGCTCTGACATTTAATTCTGATGAATCTGTGGTTGATAACTTACAGGTTAGAAGCACCTACAACCCACCCCTCCACCCTGTTATGTATGTGTTTTAAAAACTGTGTGAGTTTGGCATCAGGCATTTTGTTAAATATAATTCCAGTAAAGGTTCCCTTGGTCCTAACATTACTGAGGAAGAATCTTGTTTGTTGCATTATATAAAATCATGTAACATTTGGATTATGAAGCTCGATTAAGGGTGTGTAGGGATACATATTACATTGTTGAACAGTATATGTGTAGTTATTCATTTAATAGAAGGTTGACTATTAGTGCTGAATTAATGTTGTTTGTACCTTTAAAGAGTTCGGAGGGAAACTGTTTCATTTAATTAATTAATTAATGATACAGATGGAGTGTTTTTGCTATATTTTTTTATCATGTGTCTGAAGAAGTAACTTGGTTACAAAAGCACTTACACAATAAATGGATTTTGGATTTTTCTTACTTCTGTGCCTGTCTCCATAATTTTGGGATTTGCTGTTTGAAAAAAAAAAAAAAAAAAAATATATATATATATATATATATATATATATATATATATACAGATACACACACACACACACACACACACACACACAAACACATACACACACACACACACACACACACACACACACACACACACACACACACACACACACACACACACACACACATCAATATATATTTAACAGTCTTTCTCACTCTACATGAGTGTGTGTGAGTGTTTGTGTGTGTTTATTATCTATATATATATATATATATATATATATATATATATATATATATCTATATCTATATATATATATATATATATATATATATATATATATAGCTATATATTTATATATATATATATATATATATATATATATATATATATATATATATATATATGGGTCTATTTCTAAATCCCCTAGCCCATATGACCAAGTGTGACAATCCCAAGGTGAAAATCATGATAGGATTAGGGAACATATATATTACAGCAATACTGGCGACACCAGAAGTGCTATTGCCAAACATAGGGCCGAATTCACGAAACCTCCGTGTAAGACTTAATATGTCTTACTCGGAGGCTGCAGTTGAACGGGATGTCGTCAGTATGCCATGAATATTCATGAGGGCATGCTGACTCATCCGTAACTCTTACACAGACTGAGTAGGCAAGCAGGGGGCGTGTCCGACTGTCGAGCAGTCTAAAAGTCCACACCCCTGCAAGGTTTTAAAAAGCATAATGTCAGCAGACAAGAGCGAGTCCGCTCAAATGCACTTGCACTCAACACCACACTCCCTGACACTGTAAACCCCCATCAGAGTTATAGAACGTAAATTTTTTTATTTTTTTTAAATCCACGATTTAGCTGCCCGTATTTGCACTTGTTTGTGTGGGTGTGCCCATTGCTTAACCACAGTTAGCAATTGTGACATTGAAGAGCATATAAGAACTACTTATGCAAGTTAATCCAAATAGCAATAGTGTAACGGTAGAGCGTATATACAAAGAGAAAGCATTCACGGTTCGAGTCCCATCACTCCCCTTCTTATTTATGTTTTAAATCAGTATTTGAAATAATACCAGACATATATCATTGAAATTTAGTAAAAGCAGTGACATGGCCAATGTATCAGTGAACAAAATATATATTTTTAAAGGACCCAGATATATAATAGCTTGCTGTTAAGCAACGTTTTACACAGCTAAACACAAGTGCCCATAGTTCAATAGTACTTTACCCAGCTAAACAGAGGTGCCCATAGTTTAATAGCGCTTTACCCAGCTAAACAGAGTTCCCCATAGTTTAATAGTGCTTCACCCAGCTAAACAGAGTTGCCCATAGTGTAATAGCACTTTACCCAGCGCAAGAGAGTTGCCCAAAGTTTAAAAGTGCTTTACCCAGCGCAATGTGTTTGTGCGGACGTGCACGCCGCGCCAACCAGGGCACCGTGGGGCACAGGGGAGCAATGTAGAGCTAAGTTGCTTAAATGCAGCCACACCCCCTAGCCTGTCTAGACAGTATTAAAATAAAAGAATGACAAGGTTTGAACCCAGGACCCTTTGCATCATAATCAAAGTACAGAACCCCTAAGCCATGACAACAAAGAGAAAGCAGCCACTATTAACATTCATAAAGTTAGGAATGGTAGTTTAACCATTACTAAGCAGGTCTGCAGTCAGCCAAGAATTTTACAAAATGGCCAATCACAAAAAAGTGTGGGAAATGCGGCATATTTAAGACCCACAGGTGGGAATACACGCCATAACTGATTATAGCTCACATCTGTGCTCAGAATGTCTAGTGTTGGAGAGGGAGTGCTCTTCTGAGTGCAGAGATGGTGCATCGAGGAGTCCAAATACATGGTTTGGCTCCTACTCCACTGTCATGAGGCAAGACTCCTGCAGGGCCAGTTCCATGGGATGGAGTACAAGGCAGAGGCTTGGAACCGGTTAGCTCATGACCTCACCAGTGCCACAGGCATTCCTCGGACTGGTGAGCAGGTCCGTCACCACCATGTGGACCTGAAGAGATGAAAGGAGGACTGCCTGAACCAGTGGATACAGGAGGCCCTTGGGATGCGGGATGCCCCAGTACTGAGTATGTAGCCATGGAATGCAGTATATAAGAATTTAAAATGGAGTATGTATAATGGATAGGAATGTCTCAATATCCTTTCATTTACTTTACAGCTGCAGGTGACCGTGTTACGAATCAGCAAGCCTATGCTTATAGGCTGCTAAGGCTGTGCCGCCAGGCAGGTTAGTGATTATTCCGCATGTATTGTTATATAAAATATGGAAGAGAGCATGAAAGAAAGTGTTGTAGTCCAATAATACAGCCATAAAATGGACTGAATAAGTCCTCTGCATGTACTGTCAGATAAAAACGTTAGAGAGTCAGAAAAAGAGTGTAGTAACCCATTAAGAAAGGTAACAAATGTCTGCAATAATATCTCTGCAGGCACTGTCATATAAAAGAATATGTGAGTGTGCCTGAAAAAAGAGTGTGCTAACCTATTAATAAAGGTATAATATGTTGTGAACATGTCTGCCATATATACCATTGAAACAAATAAAGGAGTGAGCCTGTGGAAAAGTGTGTAATGTCATTAATAAAGGTCTAAAACCCAGAGTGTGTCTGTTTCACTTAGTATGAAATGTTGTTGTACCCTTGCATTATACAAATAGTAATGTGTTAGAAAGTTTTGGCAACCCAGAGTTCTGCAGTCCCATCTAAAGTGGGTGATGGAAGTGCTAGTAGCTGTGAAGTAAATATGCAGTCCTCAACAGTCAGTTACTGGCTGGCATGCATAAGTAAATCTGGCAAACGAGTAGCATGCTAATATGCTCCCCAGAAATGTAAGTGTGCTTCAATAAATGCAGGGTACTGTACAATGAGAAGTGAAAATGTCATGTGAAAACATCCAAATATGTAGATAAAGAAATATAAATGCAACCATGAAATATGTAGCAGTAACATCTGCATCCTGGACAGTTAGTATGTGAGATATAGGTCAAGTATAGATTGAATTAGCCAAACCCACTACACAACCTAATGCATGGTGGCAAGTGTAATAATACATGTAGGGAATATACACCTGCAGTCACTAAGAATGTAGTGTAGCGTAAAAGTGTTTATAAGATGTTAATGGAGGTTTTTTCTACACCCTACTGTTTGTGCATAAACCATGCAATTCCACACCTCAATGGGTATGTGTAATCTTAAATATTTGTTGGGATATATGTCCAATTGTTCTATAAATATTTTCACTCATGTTGATGCATGTGCCCTGTTCAAACACCACGTTCATGGTGGCCTGTTGCTACCAATCATCCCTGCATGCGGTTGGAATAACCACTTTTGTTCAATATATGCATGTGTTATGTTTCCTGTTCAACTGTTGGAACTGTGGTGTGTTGGGTTAATGGGAATATTACTGCATGCTGTTACAACTAATCTGGAATGCTGTTGCTTATGTTGTAATGAAACACACCTAATCACAGAACGTATGGGAAGGCCGGTCCCAGCGGACCCACCTGTCCCTACTCAGTTGGCGAGTGCACCTGGCACCAGTGGCTCTGGTGCCCAGCCCGGACTCCCCTCCTCCATTGGTCCTGTGCCACCTTTGGGTGGAAGTGCTGCAGGGGATGGGGCTCGTCCCCCCCCCATGCAAGCGTGGGTGGCAAAGGGCCACCCTTCACCCTTCGAAGGGTCCGGGTTGTGGTGCGTAGGGAGATCCAGCGTTCAGTTGCTGATCCCCTATGCCAGCTTGAGGCGAGAGTGGCAAGTCTCACAGGTGAGCCTGCCCATCCTACTCAGCCCCCAGCACAGCCACCCCTGGGGCTGTGAAGGCTTAGTGGTGACTGCCCATGGGTGGGGATCTCAGTTCTACTGTTACCATCTGTGGGCTCATGGGCTTGCGATTTCCAAACAACCTTTCCCGTCAATTGTGTTCACCCACCCCATGTGTCAAATTCCACCCCTGTATGCATCTTGTTTGTCCTGTCTGTTTACCTCCCCAACCTACCTCCCCAAATATACCTACTTCCCCTACCTCACTTACCACTCTCATCTGGAAAAAAAAAAAAAAAAAAGGCAATCTGTACCCGAAAAAAAATTATGCCCCATACATAGCTTCCCATTTTGCACACATGTCCATAGGACATGTACACCGATAATTCTAATTGGCAGTGCAACAAACTATGTTGTCCTCACCCCTCTCTCAGGGGTGGAAGGTCTCAAAACTCACTCCAAATTTTCAACATATGCACAGCTGTTGCTGTTAAAGAAATGGGCAGCTATGGGCCTTCCCTACACCCTTCCCGCACATCCCAAGCTTGCTTTCCTACTGTCTGTCCCTCTCTGTGCCCCTTTTTTTACCACTTTCCTATCTCTCCATTTTCTTTTCTTTAAAAGAAATTAGCGTGGGGGTTAGCGGGAGTAAGCACTTTTAAGCAGTAGTTAGCGGGGGTGCTTGAGTGTGAGCTTGTGTGCGCTTAGCTAAGGATTGCAAACTTGTGCAAACCCGCTTACAACTGCTTAAAAGTGCCTTAGTCACTCTGTATGACAAGGCCCTTGTATTGCTCAGCAGCAAAATAAAAATACCCCTGTCAGTCTCGAACCTGGGACTTTGGACACACCAGTCTGCATGAAGTACCACTACACCACAGCAAATATACCATAGCATAGTGCTGAAAGCAATTTATCATGCATTACCATGAGTGAATGTAATGGGAAAATAGGAATGGCATAACACAAATCTTGTTCTGTGGGCCTTAACCAGCAGGTGTTGTTGAATTGCATGACGTGACTGTGAAAAGAGAATCGGTCATGCTAGTAGGGAATAAGGTTACAGTAGCAGCTTACACTCCCCACACAGTAGCAGGGAAAGATAAACACTGGCATATTTGCATAGGTCACAGGCCAGACCTCCCAACAGTGACTGCTCTACAGTGATGACCCTGATTTGTAAACAAATGTTAGCTGTGCCCCTCTGACTCCCTGTGAAATGTACTAACAGTAGGCAGAAAGATGTTGAATCTCACTTAATAACAAATGTCAATAAGTGAGGGTAGACACCGCTTGCATGTCAGAAAAGGTGTAGTAATAGAAATGCTCTGAATCACCCAAAGTCTGAACTGAAAAATGTCTGAACTATATGACAGGTGTATCCCAGTTATATGTACCTTTCCCTGAGGCTGTTTAAATATATACGTGAGAATATCTGAGGCCAGGAAGAGTCAGAAACACACAGGCATGACAGCTTGTCTGCTGTTACACACTCTGCAAATAGCTGTAGAATGAATCCCACAAGCATGCCTTGATGTAGAAGTACAATACAGAAATAGCAAAGGATGTAGCCATGTACTGCTAGCAACCACCTGTGACAATGCCATTGTTCAGGTGCTGAAAAGACTGATGTGGTGCACAGTCAAAGAATACTAGGCTGACCTCTGTCTACCATCTGGATATGTCCACAGGTGGGAGCTACTCAGATATACTACAAGCCTTCATAGACTTACAGGTACACAGCAACTCTGCATGTTCAGTAAGATAAACATCACACGATAATAAATAATGCACACTGCAGTTCTGCACCCCTACCCAAAGGTACTATATACCCATGTAGTCAGGCACAACCGAGGGTGTAGGTAGGCACACACAGTACAGAAATATGTCCAGTCATCCTGAGCAGACTGTGCTAATGCCAACACAAACCACAAACTGTTCAGATGTGAGTAACGTACTAATGACAGTATAGCAGTTCACAAACAGTGCATGTGCCTAATATTCATAATTGGTAGAACAACATACTTAGATGTCCTCACCACTCTCTCAGGGGTGGAAGGTTTCAAATATCCCACCTAATGTATTGCATATGCACAGCTGTTGCTGGTAAAGAAATGGGCAGCTATGGACCTTCTCCTCACCCATCGTGTACATCCCATGCTAGTTTCCCTACTGTCTTCCCCTCTTTGAGCACCTTTTATCACCACATTCCTATATCCCCATTTACTTTTCTGTCAAAGACATGAGCGCGGGGGTTAGCGGGAGTGAGCACTTGTAAACAGTAGTCAGCGGGTTTGCTCCAGTGTGTGCATGTGTGCGCCTAGCTTAGCATTGCTAAGATATGATAAGCTACGCCAAGCTGAGCTTACTATTACTAACATAAAATAAGCTAAGATAAGCTTAGCTTAGTATTGCTAAAATACAATAAGCTAAGCTAAGCGTCGAGCAAACCCACACCAACTCACTTACAACTGCTTAATAGTGCCTTTGTCACTCTCTGTGACAAGGCCTTGTATTGCTTGTCAGTCTCAAACCCCACACTTTGGACTCACCAGTCTGCATAATGGACCACTACCCCACAGCAAATATGCAATAGCTTTGTGCTGAAAGAAATATAACATGCATTACAAGGAGTGCATGTAAAGGGAAAATAGGAAAGCCATAGGAATACATTGCAATAACTACTGTTGTATGCCAGTTAATTCCCTAATTCCAAAAGAAAGTACATACTCCCATGTATCCAGTGTTAGCATTAGGAGGCGTGAGTAAACTTACACATTTAGAAGACTGTACTGGAAGAAGCAACAGTCAGGTTTCAGTACAACATGCATTTCACTGGCTACAACCCAGCTTCAGATATGAGACATATACCAACCTTCTGACTGACACAACAGTGTCCACAGCAAGCAAGCATGGTCCCCACCTTGCAAAACTGAAAGGCCTATGCCTACCTAACCTATCATTTTATAGCAGTGTCCTGAAATCACAGTGAGAACTGCAATTACCACACAGCAGGCTGCATGCAATTGCTAAATGGTGGGCACCAATTGGCGCAGAGGCCATCACATGCACATGTGCAGATACCTACAAAAGCAGCCTGTACTTGCTGTCCACACTTGCAATAATATCATTGCAGCAACCGGAGAGAGAGAGAGAGAGCGAGCGAGAGAGACAGACAGACAAACAAACAATCAAACAAACAAACAAACAAACAGAGGCAGTTGGAGACCAACCCAATAAATAACAACACCCAGAGGCAGTTGGAGAGACCAACCCAAAACAAAAAAAAACAGAGGTGGGTGGAGACACCAACCAACCAATACAAAAAAAAAACAGAGGCAGTGGAAGACACCAACCTAAACAAATAAAAAAATAACATCAACAGGTACAACAGACTGACGTGAGAAATATAAAGGTAAGGTATGTAACACAGATGTATTTGCTAGCATCCGAATGATGTGTCTGAAGGGTACTCTACATTCTGTGAACACTCTTTATGTAGTAGCAGTCTGTATCTATATGTATATGCAGATGTGCATAGGGCAAGGGACATACTGCAACTGTTAGTGAAGGCTGGACATATATATGTATTTGAAGGTTGCTATGTGCACATATCTATGTAAGTTGTAGTGTGTGGCATTGAAAACAGCAAGCAGTGCAGGTATATGTCATGTGGTGGTTAAATGCTGTGGGACTGAGTTACAGACAGTGAGTTCTGCTACGGCTGTACGGCCTGAGGACAGCGAAATGCATTCTGCACAACACTGTGAAATATTATTACATAATTGTATGTCTCACAACTGTTCCATAATTGATATTCCCACCATGAAAGATGGGCAGTATATGTGCATATATGTGCATGTATATGTACAGCAGTGGCTGTTTACAAGTATGTGTATATATATATATATATATATATATATATATATATATATATATATATATATATATATATATATATATATATATATATATATATATATATATATATATATGTATGTATATATATATATATATATATATATATAGAGAGAGAGAGAGATATACATATATACATATATAGATATATATAGATATATAGATATGTAGATATATAGATATATACATATATAGATATATATAGATATATGGATTCACTTTATAACCTCGAAATGCTGAAATATCGAATTTCAGTATCTCGAGACTATAAAACCGAATCCACAAAACACCGACAAACAAAAACCACGAAACCACATAACCGAAAACACCGCACACCCCCCCCTACTTATATATACTAACTCCAAGATCGCACAAACATAACACAAAAGCTCACTCACACACGCACATTCTCCAATCTGTCACACACACTCTAACTCTCACTCAAAACCCTTACAAAACACTCACTTACCTGACATAACACCTACATCCACACACGGCACCGCATACCACCAAAACACAAACCCGGACATTACGTAGCACAACTTCATAACCGCAAATTCGACATATATTCATCATATGTGAAATTCGCGATTCTGAACGTTCGCTATTTCAAACATTCGACTTAATAGCTTCGAGATACTGAAATTCGACATTTCAGTATTTCGATGTTATAAAGTGAACCCAGATATATACATATATAGATATATATATATATATATATAGAGAGAGAGAGAGAGATAGATATATACAGATATATATGGATATCTATGGATATATCTAGATATGTATATATATATATATATATATATATATATATATATATATATATATATATATATATATATATATATATATATATATATATATATATATATATATATATATATATATATATATATATATATAAATATATATATATATATATATATATATAATATATACGTATATAAATATTCATATATATATATATATATATATATATATATATATATATATATATATATATATATATATATATATATATATATATATATATATATATCTAAGTGAGAGAGGAAGACACAGGGTCAGACGTATTGCAACAAGTGCCTGGTGACCAAGGCATGGACTGAACACCAGTGTTGATACTGCAGTGCCATACCCCATTCCAAAACACTTTACTCACTAACTACCAGATAGGTGGTTGCCTGACTAACACTGAAGGTGTCAGAAGGGAACATGGGACACAGGTGTACAGTAGCCTCCCCTTTGATATTCACAGTGCCAAACTAGTCTTGTAATCTGCCTACATGGTACGTGTCATCACAAACGATGTGTCATGTATGGAAATATAGGTCAGTGTTCCCCTGTACTCATCACAACGAGCCATGTGGTATGTACTTCAAATGACAACTACAGCAAGTGGAAAGGCCACAGACATACCTCAAAAAGGGTAATACTGCCCTGAAACACATACCCTTTGCAGACTGACTCACATAACCACAGCTACAGTGCGTTGCATACCGGCCATCTAGAGGTTACCTCTGCCAAGCATACAGAGGTATGCCGCACCCATAGCAGTCAGACAACCACTATGTCAGCACCTCACAATCCCACCGGGATACACTGCCTAGGTCCCTAATCCCCACAACCTCATTAAACAGCACATGCTGGAGGGATAGGCTCCTACTGGAAAATATGCCATACTTTGGAGTAAACCACCCAGCATGAATAAACAAGGCTCCTCAGTAGCAGATGTCAGACATACCCTTGATGATTGTCCGGGGGATAGGTAACACGCCCTGGGAATCACCTCTGTGTATCCGGTTGACAGGAGAAAGTGAAATCTAATTACATGTGTGTCAAAGGCCAGGGTAGCATATGGCTAGGCTGCTGTAGGCCCCAGGGACAATAGCGTATTACCTAATTATGACACAATGCACACAGACATGTACACAGTGCAATACCTGCTATATGAGGTGGAATGAGTGTGACAGTGAATGTGTGCAAGGTATGTGACGGTGTGATAGCTAAGTGTGAGGTTGTTTCTGTCATGGTCATTTGTGTCCTAATTGTGAGGCCAGAGAAAGATGTGTCAGTTATTGGGATGCAGACATAGTAGGATGGTATATGTTGTGACGTAGTTCCTTGTGTATGACTGTGGCATCCCATCATAGGCTGAAGCAATACATGTATGCTCAGTAAGTGGTATCTGGTGAATCCAGCCAACATTTGAACTGTTGTACCACCTGAAGCTGTAGGCCTAAACAGCACAGTATGGTGTATGTTCAAATTCCCTGGTAACACTGTCTTGTGTGTTTCCTGTAGTCTGCACAGATTACATTCCTCAGGCATAGGTATCTGTAAGTAGGTGCACACAGTACTGTAAGGTACATAGCAAATGCTCATCTGTGTCAGCATACATTTGTGTGTTGTATGAATGTCTGATGTGTGTGTAATGATGCCTGCACCATGTCCGCAATCACATGTGTGATGCAGGGTTTGTGTGTGTACCTAACAACATGTATACTCTGTTACAGCAGTATGCCAGCTATATTAACAACTGTGCACATATGTTAGGTAGGGGTATGGCATCAACGACTAGGGTGGGTTACTGGTTATACTGTAACTGTACTTCACATTCATCGCAATGGATGACATATTTCTGCATGCATTAGCTTGATATGTACCCCCCTGGCAAGGCTGTGCATTGGATCCCAAACAGAGAGCCGAGTACTGGTGTATACTGCTGTGTCAGATGGAGTGTGGCAGGCACTGTCAGCCAGTTGTGGGCTGAGCACTAATATGTGGTATTGAATGTGTGTATCCTCTGACAGATGAACAGATGCTATATATGGCAGTTAACTGATATCTGTACTGTATAATGTTAAGTGTGCCACATGACTTGCTCACTCATATTGTTTACTTGTCTTCCAGGATTATGGATCATCACAGGAATCCCTGCTACACAGCTGTAGAGGAACAAGAAATCCACCACAGCCTGGTTCAGCACTATACCCTGCTGTTTTCCAGGGCCAGCCAGCAGGAGCATACTGCACTGTGGCAAGAACTTGTTCGTCGGGTAAATGACATAGGCATGCATAACCAGACATATGAGAAGGTATGCCATTACTGCAGTGATTTAATTAGACATGTCCGGCGGCGTGCGTCTGATATCTACAGACAACAGCTTGTCACAGGTGATGGGGTGGCCATACATCCCCCCCTCACCAGAGTGGAGGAACTGCTGTTAAGTGTGGTGGCTCCTGGCCTACAGCAACAACAACATCATACATGTGTTGTCATGGAGGCCGGAGCCACCCAGCATGGTGACATGGAGCATGCAGGTAACATGCCCTAGCTGTAGACTACTGTTACCTGTATTGTTAGATTATGCATGTGTGCAATGTGTACTGTGTTTAGCAGTTGTGCTGCCTATTGTGTGCAATACTAATAATTTGAATAGTATCTGTACACCTATGCCTGTTGTTCTACTGTAGTTTAGCACACTCACAGTAGCAATGCCACAGTTGTGGCCACTGACAAACTGTGTCGTATTCTTGCAGGTCCCTCTGGTGTGACAGCAGGGCAGACGTTACATGCTGGAGAGTGTGTTAACACTTTAAACTTGGTATTGAACTCTGCATGTCATAGGTGAGGTGTAGGTCATGTACACATAACACACCTACGCATAATGCATGCTGTGCATGTTTGCTGTGAGACGTGAAACATTTCAGTAATGTCAGTAGCTGCCTCAATCACATGCAATGTACAGAGCATCACACACAAATGTGGCAACACTGTACTGCACATTGGATAGGCATAGTTGACACACATGTACACAACATAACACGTCTGTCATACGCAGTACACCTCAACATGCTACACATAGTGTAACCAGACACCCGCTGCCAAGTCACACTTCAGTATCCCACATGTCATCCACACACCACACATAATATACCTGAGGGGTAGGGGCCTAGCATGGGGCTGTGCAACACTCCTCAACACATAACACAGTCATGTTAGGCAATGCTCCCTATTGGACACCTCACACACCCTTGTGCAACGTGGCTGTGTAATTGTGAACTTAGCCACAGCACTGTGGTTGAGGTACAGCATGCTAGGCGGTGGGCTAGCACACTTTAGTGGCCTTGAGTGACCACATGATGGATGATGATGATGGCTAATGGTACTACACCCCATACTGTTACAATGGCCATGTCCAGGATTGCTATCCCATCACGTATACATGCACCACTCATCCCGTGTGTGTACATAGCATGCATGTGCTACATCTGTGTCCACAATTATCTGCTACCGACACAGACACTGCAATCAGACATAGAAATCCATGTGACACACAGATAACACATGCTGCCATGGTATGTATACCTGTGTGTGATGGTGCACAGGACATTGCAGAGCTTATAATACTTGCACAGAAATGTCGTGTCCTTGTACACATTGTGTTCCAGGGTGTAGGCAATCACTGAACATATACACACATGCACCACAGCCATGTACACTGTCATTAACTATGGCTGTCTACACTCACACTGCATGGACTTGATCAACACTTATTCTGCATGCTGACACGTGTGCGTGACTGTTTGCCTTGTGATACTGCCACCCACCTTCAACCAGTATTGAGTATGATTTGGATTTCTGTTGTGTGTGTGTATCTGCTGTAGCGAGGAGTGTGCATGTGTTCCTGTGTGCATGTGTTCCTGTGTTCCTGACTTCCTGTGTTCCAGTGTGCCTGTGTGCTTATGTGCATGTGTGCATGTGTGCATGTGTTCATGTGTTCATGTGTGCATGTGTTCATGTGTTCATGTGTGCATGTGTGCATGTGTGCATGTGCAGACTGTAACGTGTGTTTCCTGTCTTCCTCTCACAGGTGCTGAGGTAGGGCTTGGCAAAAGCAGCAGGAGACCTGAAGCCACTGTCATGGATAGTGATGATAATGACACATGTATTTTGGCACAGGGAGATTTGACAGGGTCTGTTGTTGATCCACCAATCGACAGTACACAGTGTTTAACCCCATCTATGCGCACACTCATACTGCCATTACATCCCTCACCACCAATGGCCATAGGGGAGGGACAGCATACAGTTGGCATTGACCAGGAGAGTGTGGTACCCATGGCACATGCATCCCCTCACAGCAGCCAAAGCCATAGATCCGGAATGGTACCACATAGGCGGAGGTCCAGGGGTTCTTGGGGGAGCACCACTAGATGTATTGCCCCCGGCAGGCATGCCCTCACAGGTCTTATGATGACCACTATGTTCCGGGCTGTAATGCAGGCTCAGGCACATATGGAACGGTACACCAGGCAGGGACTTAGGGTGCAGAGGGCACATAACACCACTATCAATGACAGCATCCATGACCTTGCTGGTGCCATCCGGACATACACCGAGGTCATTGATAGACGTTGGGTGGAGACAATAGATGCCCTCCACAACATGTCTTCCTCGAGCCAGGACCGTGCGGGATTGTTGCGACGTTAACACGGATACATGCCAGCAACAGCTGGCAGTGGTCGCGGATGGCCCACAGCTCACAGCTACTCCCGTAGTGGCAGTACCAGCCCCAGCAATGCGGCTGGCCTGTCCATTGTCCATCCCAGTAGACCACGTGCACGTGGCTCTGGCCAGTACCAGCAGGGACATGGGTCCAATCATCATACCTCTGCCTCTGATGACAGTACCCAGTCAGGGCTGGTACCCGATACTGTCCGTAGCACCCCTGCCAGGCAGAGATACTGTGTCCATGGCCAGAGACAGTGATATGTACAGACAAGCAGGTACAGCCTTTGGCTGTCTCACAAACCACCATATATGGCTGCCACATGGTGGAGCTGTGTGCATGCAGACACACACACATTAAGCAAACAACTAGGGCTCACACATACACACACACACATTACATCAACATTGGTCCATGCTGTACTGTTGTCCCACACACACACACACACACACACACACACACACACACACACACACACACACACACACATATACACAGAAATGTCGATTGGATGGGTCAGTGTCAGGCTCTGGCAAACAACAAAACGCCCTGTGCATATGATGATACCTGTGCCGCCTCCTGTCATCTGCAGTATCGACGGAGGGACAGACTAACATGGTGCTGATGCACAGGGTGACACTATAGCAGTGTAGCAATAATAGCAAGTTGTCAACAAGGAAGTGTAACTACATCCTTGTAGGTATATCTGAGCAGACATTATGCATCAAAGCTCTGATTGTCAATGTAGCATTGTTTACAGCACTGTTAGGTCTGAGTATGTATTATCCACCCATGTGCCACTTGGCTGATGTGTGATGTGTTGCCAGCATGTGTTAGTGAGTGGACAGTACATGTGTGATGTGTGCAGTACAGATTAGCAAGTGTACATCTGTGAACATGGTGGGTGTGCACTGTCTGGATGTACGTGCATAGTGGACACATGGGACGTGTGACATACCCTGTCGTACACATTATTAACATCCCATTGCATCTTTCAATGGCCAGTATGCATTCTACTACAGTTATGTACTAACATGTGTAGACATGTGTATAACATGGGTTGGCACTATGCTGCGGGTGATACCGTTAATATCAGTCAATTTGCAGTCTGATAGTATACACAACCTCAACAGCATGACTATAAGCAATCATCGGATGATGTCCTGACAAATGACACACAGTAGTAGGGAACCCAGTGCAATTGGATCCTTCCGGTGCTACACTATAACACTAACCAGTGGTAATGACCGCCACCCATTACTGTGACCACACCTGTGTGTCATATAGCCCCCCTTAGGTTCATGCAGACACACTAGGGATGTGTCCATCCAAATCTGGGAATGCATGGAATGGCCTACAATGCATTCCCTGGATGGGACGCATATCCTACACAAGGGTATCATACAGACAGATACCTGTTGTGTGATACATGCTGTATAGCAGTAAGCCGACTATGGCATAGTCATACTCATGTACTAAACATACTATCCCATCAGTACCACACCGGTGGTAGCCCTCAACATGTATGTCAGGTACCATTGTGTACATACAGACCCATGTTATGTCATGTGTCCCTTGGTATCCACATATCCATAGGTATTGTGGAGTCCCAATGTGTATCACAGACATTAGAGGCCTGAATGCATATCCACAAGGCAGTCATACACCTATAAAGACTGTCCATTCTTGTCAGACTTTGTTGTGTATGACCATGTCTGACATATACCCCGGGCATATACCCTCACTCACACTACTCTTAAGTAACTGTCATGGGTGTGTGTGCCACAGATGACCTTGGCCACAGATCACAACAGTGTTATAATACTAGAGAGAGACGCATTAACACGGTGCACTATTTGCTTTATTGGTTGGTTTCCCGTCTCCTGCTGTATTTGTAGGATGGTGACATTATCAGACTTTCGAAAGAGGGATGCACCTCTTTTAGTGTGTTTTCACAGTCTCCGAAAAGGGCACTCTTTTCAAAGGCAATTGCACACATACACACTCATTGTTTGTAGGATACAAACCCCTACCTAACTATGTTATGATACTAGAAAAAGACGCATTAACATGGCGTGCTGTTTGCTTTATTGGCTGTTTTCCCTTCTGCTGTATTTATAGGATGGTGACATCATCAGACTTTCCAAAGAGGAATGTACCTCTTTTAGTGTGTTTTCACCATCTCCAAAAAGGGGACTCCTTTCAAAGACAATTGCATACATACTTACTGCTTGCAGGATTCAAGCCCCTATCTATCTATGTTATGATACTAGAAAGAGACGCATTAACATGGCATGCTATTTGCTTTACTGGCTGGTTTCCCTTCTTCTGCTGTATTTGTAGGATGGTGACATCATCAGACTTTCCAAAGAGGAATGTACCTCTTTTAGTGTGTTTTCACAGTCTCCAAAAAGGGCACTCCTTTCAAAGACAATTGCACAGATGTATACACACTCACGGTTTATAGTATTCAAACCCCTACCTAACTATGTTACGATACTAGAAAGATACACATTAATACGCCTCGCTATTTCCTTTACTGGCTTATTTCCCCTTCTCCTGCTGTATTTGTAGGATGGTGACATCATCAGACTTTCCAAAGAGGAATGTACCTCTTTTAGTGTGTTTTCACAGTCTCCAAAAAGGGCACTCCTTTCAAAGACAATTGCACAGATGTATACACACTCACGGTTTGTAGTATTCAAAGCCCTATCTAATTATGATATGATACTAGAGAAAGATGCATTAACACAGCGCGCTATTTGCTTTATTGGTTGGTTTCCCTTCTCCTGCTTTATTTGTAGGATGGTGACATCATCAGACTTTCCAGAGAGGAATGTACCTCTTTTAGTGTGTTTTCACAGTCTCCAAAAAGGGCACTCCTTTCAAAGACAATTGCACACATAACCCCCTGCACACACAGTTTGCAGGATTCAAACCCCTACCGAACTATGTTATGATACTAGAAAGAGACACATTAACACGGCGCATTATTTGCTTTACTGGCTGGTTTCCCTTCTCCCACTGTATTTGTAGAATGGTGACATCATCAGACTGGACATGGTGATGTGTGTACACTTTGTTTTATGTCATTCCAGGAATGGTCCATGTGGGTCAGCAGGTGTCAACAGCTTGAACATGACCTCAGAATCCTTACCTTGTGTGATCTATCTGTGGACACATTGACATTCCGTCATATGTCAACACATATGTATGCACAGCTTCATGGTTTTGTGGATACTACGTGTCTGGGATGTTGATAAAGGGCTATTCAAAGTCTATGTGACACATGTGTAGATGTGTTCATTGATGTATGTCCGGGGTGGCTGCCTTGCAAAAAGTCTAGCATGTTTGGGAACCATGATCCACACATGAACATACCACAGTTCTTAGGGTTGTGTTTGCGTCAGCTTCCAATAGCTCTGTTTATGACTGCAACCATGATGGACTCCATAACCTTGCAGATCAGACCTCATAGGTGTACTGGACTTGACTTCACATGGTGTGTTGTGCACCAACACTTGTGGGGAGTGCCATATGTTGTTGTGACACATTCAACGGTTCCACATCCTGTGTAGGGGGTGCGGCTCAACTGACTGTTCAGGTGCATGATCTGTTTGTTCTGTAGTTTGTGCATGACACATATTGGGACTCAATGTATTCCACCTGCTGCCATGCTTTTGGCAGTAGGGGTAGCTGCTCATCCATTCTACATGTGATATTTCCTGGTATGATGATGTGGACTATTGTCAGTGGGGGATGGGTATGTACATATGGGCCTGTCTGTCATGATGTCAGCATTGACACTCAGGTACAGTTTTCCCTGACTCAGGAAATATATGGGTGTACATTGATATTTATGACATAGCTGAAGGAGGTGTCATGATTCAGTCTGGACTCCTTCTCAACTCCTCTTTACAAAACACTAACGACCATGAGCACTGATCCATGTTACACTCTTTTACACGCTTAACACCCTACTGATCCTTTGTGATCAAGCTACAGAGTATGTCATGATAATATCCTCGCATGTCCAGGGGTCGGTTTTGTGTGTACTCTTCAGTCCAGCTGTTGGATATTGTGATATTGGCACAATGTCACATCTGCCTCATGTACACTGACAACCCTCTCCTCCTACTGACAAACTCAGATATATGTGTGAGATTCAACTATATAGACATACAGGGAGATGAACTCTGTCAACCCATGACTGGCACAGTCTATCAGATGGTGAAGGTAACCACACACACCACATATCAGTCTCACATATCCTCTAGCAACAGCACTCAAACCACTTTAGCACACATTGACATACTCGGATGCTGTAAATGTACTCTACCTAAGCAGCAGAGACCTCCAAACCAGAGACACACACACCTGCTACCCCACTACAGTACCCACATATCACAAAGTTCACAATGTCAGTGTGCCACACAGTCACTGCCCTTCGGGCTACACAACATATCTAATGCACTTGTAATAGGTGACACTTATATTCAGACACACTGATGTACCACTCACCAGCCCTGACAAGGGAATAGTCACTTTGGGCTGTCTGTTGGGTGCCAGGATCTGCCGCATAACACAGGCAGTCAGGTCACTCCAAAGCAAGTACATGAATGGCACCATCATTGTCCATGCTGGTGTGTGTAACCTCAGACATTACTCCCTGGACCATATGACATGATACATGGAGGTACACTCTGATCATGTAGCCCAGGCCAGTATGACCCTGACCTTGTCTAGCATCTTACACCCGCCAATTATGATGTCACAGTATACGGACACACATATCACATTTAACAGTTGGCTAACAAATTTGTTTCATTCATAGGGGATATGATATCTGTCAGCGTATGGTCACATGCTCAACATGCCACAAAGCTTCACTATGGACAGCTTGCACCTGTCACCCTTGGACTTTGGAATGCTGGCTAAGGCTCTTGCGACCACCATAGTGCCTTTTGTAAGCAGGGCTCAGAAGACAAACCCACCTCCATAGACATTACAGGTTAAATGATACTAAGGGCAATGCTGCTCAACAACAGTTGTGTTACCCTCATATTGTGGCCATTCAGGACTCTCCTCAGTATGGAGGAGAGCAATATCTGTGCACTGACAGTCGCCTGGTTCAGGCTCGCTTATGCACACCAGCACTACCAGGTTATGTTCCATACCATGCTGTCTGACAACAAGACTTGGAACAGACAACACAACTAGGAGGTGTATCGTTATACATCACAGTTACACACACCTCCGGGTTAGTGGCACTGCACAAAGCATCACAGATCATACATATACAACTTCCATTGTGCAATACTGCCTTTCAGTTTGTTGCCTGCTAGAGAACACACTCCTAAACTCAGGAACCACACTCAGCTTTTGTGGGAACTATGGAGAATATGAAGGTCTCCACAAACACCATTATATTGTGTGACTTCATATACACAAATATTGACTGGGGATACTACTCAACCCCGACAACCTCACCCAACAGTCACTACAATTTGTGTACTCATATGCTTTGCACAACCAGTCAGCACAGCCACAAGGGGGAATACATATTGGACCTGCTCATCACCAACATGGGGACTCTATGTTCCACACCAGCAATATACCCCTCATTGGTAAGGTCAGAACATATATGTATCTCACCGGACATACATATACCCTCCACACAGACATCCTGGGTAATCTTGGTGAACTTCTCATGAGCCAACATCTCACTTCACCAAAGCAGGGTGGTATCCTTCAGGGATCCTGAGACAGTGGCATATATGGCTCACACTGCTGCATCCTTTACATACACATTCTATGGACACCTAGTGGACTGCATGGATTGTGCTATCCCAAATAACAACAGGACCCACTACTACAATGGCAGGGGACCTGTCTGGTAGACCCCAGCCATTAATAAGCTGTACAACATCAGGAGGATGCTACTACATGATAGAGCACAATCCCAGACTGGGAAGGCATCTGTGATCTGTACTAGCAGACAGCTACAATCACTCATGGACTTTTCTAAGGGCCGCTTCTACCGGACAATTGCAACTGACACGTAGGACTATCACATGGCCTTCTTTGGTTATGTCAGGAACCTGGGTGGACACTCACTGATATGCTGTGCATCTTACACGAGCATCATGACAGACATAACCCTCACATTACATCACTGTTCATTATTGGAGTTACCACAGGATATGTACCCATGGAATGGTGTACTGCGACAGTGGTCCTGCTCCACAGAGTTGGTGCCACAATGGACCACAGACAATATTTCCCTATAAGCCTATGTAGCCTGTTCTGAAAAGCTATGGAGCATATTGTCATAGGACTCCAACAGATAGACATCGAGAACCTACAGACACTGTATCCTACACATTTTAGCATTGTTGTTGGCAGATCTTGCCTCTTGAACCTGCTTGTATTCTTTAAATGGCTAACAGGTCCATCAACATAGGGACAGCTGTCCATGCAGCCTACCTGAACCTTACAAAAACCTTCAACACAATGACCCAGTGGGCCATTATGCATAGGCTCACCAGCGTCAATATGGACACGTGTCTCATACAATGGATTGATACATAAATCAGGGATAGCACCCACATGGTCAGAATTGCAGGTGCCATGTCTGACTATACACCAGTTACACATGGCATCCCACACGGCTTGGTCCTGGGATCTCTCTTGTTCAGTATATATTTGTCTTACATACAGGCTACCACAGGGGGAATATTGCTGAACATGTTTGCACTTGACTGCAAACTGGGTGCCATGATCAACTCTCCAGCTGCCACATGCATACTCAATCAGGTTCTCACAGAGATGGATGACTGGTGCCTGAGCCATGGCCTACAGCTAAATGCCATTAGTTGCATAGTCATCCCCTTTGGGAGTAACAACATGCCCACACATTACCACATAGGTAGTACTCCATTACATACGGTAGGAGTTGTTAGGAGTTTGGGGACATGACTTGTTCACACTGTCGCCTTTAACATTCACGTTGCCAGAGTGGATGGACACACCTTCTATGTGGGCCACCTTATCCCATATGGTTTCACATCTAGATTGAGTGAGGACATTGTGCCCCTATACTCATCACATCCATTCTTGGTTACAATGCCATATTTGGGGTGTACCTTATCTGACACCTGCAGCAACTGTACTGGCCATGGAAGGTCCTCACCAGGCAGATCTAGGGACTCACACAGATGCCCTGCATAGTTCAGATGCAGTAACTCCAGCTCTACTCAGTCCCTTACCACCTACTCAGATATGATGTGTGCCTGTTGTTTACAGATATACCCAAACTAGACTTACTGGACATGCTCCATCTCAGGATATTCAACTCCCTTGGAGCTACACAATCCAGGGACGTATACCTCAGCACAGATGTTAATAGGACATTGTGGAGGGACAGATTTTTATCCCAGAGGCTCCACTCACTACAGAATGTAATCTCAGTTTCACATAGGCAGAGCCACCCACTGACCACCTACTGGAGACATCTTGACGACTGTATGGGTGATTGTATATTTACAAATAAAACAACAATGGCCAGCACGTGCAGCATAAGATATTTTATTAGTAAGATGTCTAAAGTCATATAAATGCCAAACAATCTATAAATTCAAACCGGTTTCGGCTATGTAGCCTTCTTCAGTGAAAAAGCTTAAGACATCATAAAATCTCATTATTATTTATAAGTACCATCAACCAATAGCATTTTGGTATAGTCCAACCCTAATGCTAGTTTATCATTTAAAGGAATAGTAAGTATCATCATCATTATTTGAACACTACATTAAATTGACTAGTATATAATATAGCTATGTAAATGTACACACAGTCAGCACCAAAAATAAATTCCTATATACAATGCGTTGACATATACATATGTTACAATTATCTAGGCAATCAATTTGCTGATGAATTATTTAGTTGGTCAAGAAAAATATGACCTATACACAAATACATACCACCAAAATATCAAAGTTATCTCATTACCATCGGCATACAATCGAGATCATAATTAATATCAATAACCCATGCAACAGGACTGATTGTATGTAACAATTTGATATTCCAACATATGCAATGTTACATCATATGTATCAGATAATTATTGGTTCACAAATGGTCATTCAGCCCTGGTGGAAATAGGGCACCAAGATGGATAATCCAATATTTCTCCTTATGGTTCATAAAAGTATGCCACCCTTGTTTGTTAGTTCTATCCCCCATTATTTTATCAATGACTGTGAACATAAACTTGGCATTCTGATGTTTGACTGTATGTCGGTATAGGGCATTGGTTTCCTTTTTATTTTTAATATCACTTTTATGTTCCCCCATCCTGATTCTGAGTGATCATGACGTCTGTCCGACGTAAAATGCTGAGCATTGACATTTAGCCAGTTAAATAATCCAGGTACTACTACAGTTCCCAAAGACCCTAATGTCATAAACTCTGCTTGCGTTGGTACTTGTAAAAAAATTCATCAGCAAATTGATTGTTAAGATAATTGTGTAGTTAAAAGTTATTGTACAGTCCACTCAAAAATACATATCTGAATTTATTATTATAATGGTTCATATAACAAATTTATGTTACCTATCCCCAATATATGGAGTTGGTTTTCATTATAGTTTAAGTATATAAATTCATGTGTATATCAACTAAGTATGTATATGAATTATATTTATCTAGTGTACACTGTATATAATAAGGTATCTTATTAGTTTATTGATTACCTAGGTATTGTGATGTATACACTCTAATTTAAGACATATATGTGTATTGGACTGATTTACTATTGCAATAACTATATTAGAAAAATATGCCATCATATTTCTTGTATACAGAGTTTGCTCTCATTTTTGTTTATGTATATAAGTAACATATGTATATGTCAACGCATTGTGTATAGGAATTTATTTTTGGTGCTGACTGTTTGTACATTTACATAGCTATATTATATACTAGTCAATTTAATGTAGTGTTCAAATAATGATGATGATACTTACTATTCCTTTAAATGATAAACTAGCATTAGGGTTGGACTATACCAAAATGCTATTGGTTGATGGTACTTATAAATAATAATGAGATTTTATGATGTCTTAAGCTTTTTCACTGAAGAAGGCTACATAGCCGAAACCGGTTTGAATTTATAGATTGTTTGGCATTTATATGCCTTTAGACATCTTACTAATAAAATATCTTATGCTGCATGTGCTGGCCATTGTTGTTTTATGAGTTTTTGGTTTGGCCGAGCATACCTAGCTTGCGAGGTGTTTGGTTGATCTATGGTTGCATATTTACCCCTAGAATATCTTCTGTGTCCCTGCTAGACAGAGGCACACTAGCCTAAATGTACATGGGCTATCTTGTGTGACCTACTATTCACACACACAGTGTAGTAATCTGACAGGGTTGCGGATGCCAAACACACTCTGGCTAGGCTTGTACATGCCCTAGGGCAAATAGCCTAGTATCGACCTCTGAACCTATGCTAATGTTCATGATGCACAATGTTTATTGCTGATACTGTTTGCAGGTCTTTATCATCTTTGCTTTACCAGTTTCCATGAACAACTTCGGTATCTGCAGAACATATTTGATTATGACAGGGTTCCACTATATTATAGATGTGCCTGTTGTCATATAACTGTGTGCACAGGGCAGATTGCTGTATAGTGACAGGTTCCTGGGTTAACACATGCAACTGCCAGATATGCATGGCCCACTGCTGTACTCAGACATGGCCTAAGTGTGTGAGCATGCCCAGTTCTGCCATTACATGTTTTGTTGCCTGACATTTGTCTCATTTATTCAAGTGTGTGAGCATGCCCAGTGTGACTCTTCAGTATGTTGCTATCTGAGGTTCACTACATTTGCTGATGTGGGCGAACATAACCAATATTGACATTTATACTGTGTGTGTTGGAAGTCAGGTTCTGTTCTCACTGCAGGACTCACTTTTGTGTCATAACTCAACAAGGATTATGCTGTGCCTGTAGGGTTTCCATGGAATACTTTGCATAAACTTATCAACATTCCGTCATACAGGTGGACCACTGCAATACTGTCATGGTTTAGTGGTTCAGTACTTTGGCTATAGTGCACAGTATCCTTGGTTCGAAGCCCATCACTGCTTTATATTTTCATACTGAGCAGACCAGACTGCTTAAGGGCCAGTTATGCAAAAGTGAGCATGTTGGCTTTTGTTCAGCTATGCCCTGCTTAGACCAGGCTTGTCCGACATTGCTCAGTATTCACCACCATTGCTGGACATTGGCCAATATTAATGAACATTGACCACAGTTGTGCTAGTTGATGTGTGCAATTTTGTTTGCATATACTACATGGTGGTAATTGCTGTTTAGCACTGCTTTATATTGCTTACCACATGGCATTCATGTCTTAGGTGGTGCTGCATGGCTGCCTATGTTGGATGCACATACTACACTCCCTGCACATGTTTGGAAGAACGTAGTGTCAACTTACGCATCCCTTTTACTTTATGTGTGAGTCGGAGAGAGTGGTATCATTTCCAGAGTTCCTACTGAGCCAGTGTATGTGCTATGTGTTGCCTCTTTGCCAAGGCCAGAGCATACTGGGCACGTCTCCTTCTGCCTATTGGGGCAGGCTCAAGTTGTTCCACCTCCGAGTCACGATCTGCCTGTGATGGCCTTGGCAATGGTGAGGGGCTGTTTGGCCCAGGCCTATGCTGTTCCTGCTGCAGCTGTTTTTGCAGGATCATGTTATATAACATAGCACGTACCATGACAATTTGGGTACACGTAGTTGGTGAGTACTGCAAGGCTCCACCAGATGTGTCCAGGCACCGGAACCGTGACTTGAGCAGCCCAAACACACGCTCTATTACATTACGTGATTGTGCGTGTGCCTCATTATGGAGTTCCTGTTCAGGTATGTGTGCATTTCTGATGGGTGTCATCAGCCACGGCTCCAGTGCATAGCCAGCATCCCCCACTAGGTGACCATGTGGGATGTCCCCATTGGCAAATGTCTGGTACAGCTGCGTCAGATGCCAGATATGGGAAACATGGTAGCTTCCAGGGCAGCCTGCACACACATTCAGTATTATGCCCTGGGCATCACACATGACCTGTCAGTTGATGGAGGGGAAGCCCTTGCGGTTGAAGTAGACCCTACCCCGCTCACCAGCTGGTGCTTTGATGCATATGTGTGTGCAGTCTATTGCACCCACTACCTCAAGGTATTCCGCTATTTGCTGGAAGAGCCGCATATTGCTGGCCAATACCTCACGGGAATTGGGGAAATATACATGATCACCGACATGTGCTGACATGGCATCCAGGAAATGGTGTAGTACCCTGGATGCTGATGCCTGTGATATCCCCATCATATCACCAGCTGGTCTCTGGAAGGTACCTGTTGCTAATAATCTTAGGCTAACACATACCTTGGTTTCCACTGGGATGGGTTCCCCTCTGTTGGTTCTGTGTGTGAGGCGTGGCCTACACAGCTCAACAATTTGCTGCAGGAGGTCTCTGTCCAAACTATAGCACTCCACTATCTCCAGCTCATGTAGCCCCTGGTAGGTTACCCTGGGCCTGTATACTCTTCTCCATCTCCTCACTGTGTCCAGCAGCATTCCCATTGTCACCACCCTCAGCATGTTGCATATGTTGCCTTATAACAGAAATGGCAGCCCCTAACATGTCTTTGTCTCAGTAAAGCTTTTACAGTTTTCACTTCTATTAGCTTACTGCAGTGTCTGTTGTGAGAAACATAATGTTAGTTGGCAGAGTTTTAAGTGCTAGGCTGGGCTGGGCTAGTGTACTGCCTGTGTAATTGCCTGATTCTGATTGTTTTCACCTGCTAGCTCTGCTAGTACTCCCTGGTAGCTTCCTACTATTTGTTGTGCTTCCTTTTTCCTTTCTGTTCCTCGAGGGGGGTGCCGCGTACACAAGCGCAAACATGCGCACAGCAGCTCACACGCACGCACACATGCTTACACGGACTTAATCTTGCTTATTCAGGTTAAAATGCACACACACCAGTGCAAATGCGCTTACAGCTCTTTAAACAGCCTTATACATGCTTACTCCGGCTTAAACGCGTGCACTCATGCTTACACGCGTGCACTCTGTCTTGGTCGGGTTTACAGGCGCACACACGCATGCATGCACGCTCAGCAAGAAACTTTGGTATTATCCACAGCATAAACCTTCCATTTCTTGGCTTTCCCTATGCCACCTGTTGACACATCTCTTTCCATGATGTCTAGATGACAGCGGACACATGCCACTCTGCTCCAATGAACTTCACTTCTTTCATATATACCGCCCTCATGATGTCACCTATCTTCTACTCTGTCACTCCCCATATCCTACTCCTACATTCCACTGACTGTGCTCATTTGCTATGTAAACTAGCGATTTACTATCCTAACACTCATTTACATAGGATTGGCTACGAATGCTTGGTTACATGTCTTAGACTGAGCTTCCCCCCTTAGCATCCTCTACTCGGTGGCCATGTTGTCTTCAGCCTGCCATTCCCTTGCATTGTACATTAACAATTTCAATAAAATCCACTTTTGTGGGTTAAATTTTTAGTGTTCTGGGTTTTACAGTGCAGCCTGTTTGCGCGGCGCTGTGCTACACTTAAACATTGGAAATCAGCAGAAAAAAAATTTATTTTTATTTAAATTTTGCGTCAGGGAACATTTCCAATGGCCGTATATTTGGCCATTGGCATGCTTCCTGCACTGGATGCAACCTTTATTTGGAGCTGTCACTGCTCCATTTTTCTATTTGCAGAATGGTACTCAGTTGTCAACAGTACATTTCTGCAAATAACACTGCTCTTACTCGGACAGGTTCGGGTTTCCTGAATCACAAATCTACCTCATTTGCATGCCTTTCGCCTGCACTTGAGGTGATTTGCATATCCCGGCCCTGTCCATGTAAGAGCCGTTTTAGGAGCTCTCTTACACGCCCCTACAGGCTGTTTCTGGATCGCTCATCAGACATGATGGCTGCATGGAGTCTTACTCTACTCTTAGACTCCATGCAAGCTATCGTGAATCCGGCCCATAATGTTGAAAAGGTACCGTTCATAGATTCGGATTTTTCACCATAGAGATCTTGCCAAGCACCATAGGCTGGGGAATAAAAGGAACACACTTGAAAAGATTGAGCAAAAATGGATTGTTTTTCTACAAGCTGACAAGGGTATGGGTTTCAATGATACTTTGTCACACAAACCCTTTTTAAGGGACAGAAGCCTTAGTTACATTTGTTAACCCCCCACCTTTTTTATACGCTCTCTTTGCCTTGGCTGTTAGAGATACATCTTTTCAAAGTAGTTATAGGTGTGTCTGCTTATATATATATATATATATATATATATATATATATATATATATATATATATATAGGTATATTCATACTATAGGCTCTGCCCTGGGGCAATTATAAGCCTAGTCCAATTCTGTATGGCTTACGCCACCCCTTGATTTAAGTATACTGTGCCCTTTTTAAGGTTTAGTTTACTGTGCCTCTGTCTAATAGTGACATGGGAGTAATCCCTGGGACAAACCTACAATCCCCCATCCACCTATCGAGATTCTTCTTGAAGAGATTCAGTGAGGTGCTCTGCCTCACATGAACTGGAATTCTATTCCAGAGCGAAGGGAGCCTCTGGGTTATGAACCTGTCCCTCCAGCAAGTTCTATTTATTTCTGTGCTGAGGTTCAAGTCCCTCGAGTGTGGCTCTAAGGGATTTAGATTTACTGAGGTGGAGCATGTCCATTAATTCTGGATTTGACATAGCTTTGTATGTCAGGCATAGATCGCCTCAAGTAGGCGGTATGCAACTGAGTAGAGCTGGAGTTTTTAACCGAGCAGCATATGGCATCTGTTTGAGACCCTTGATCCTCTTGGTGAGATACTTTTGGGGTCTTTCTAATTGCTGCAGGTGTCGGTAAGGTACATCCCAAAGGGGGCATTGTATTCTATGATGGGCCTGATGAGGGATGAATAAAGGGGCACGATTACCTCTCTTGATCTAGATGTGAAACCCTTCGTGATGAGGTGGGCTATGTAGAAGGTCTTTCTAACCACTTTGGCAATGTGGTTTTCAAAGGAGAGATTGCTATCAACTTGGGTCCCCAGGTCCCTAATAACTTTCTCTGTACTTAATGGGTTTCTGCCTATGTGGTAATTTGTGGGCAAATTGTTTTTGCCAAAAGTTATGACTATACATTTTTTGGCATTTAGCTTTAAACCATGGTGCTGGCACAAGTTATCTGTCTCTGTGAGACCTTTGTGAAGGATGTTTGTGTCAGCTGGAGAGTTGATTATGGCACCCAGTTTGCAGTCATCTGCGAACTTGGTGAGCCATAGTCCTCCCACATTTGCCTGTACCTCGGAAAAGTATATACCGAACAAGAGAGGTCCCAGGACAGAACCCTGTGGGATGCCACTTGTGACCGGTTTCTCTCTCACTCTCACTCTGTGGGTTCTGTCTTTGAGCCAGTTTGTGACCCATCTTGTGACATAGCGGTTTATATTTAAGCTGGATAGCTTATCTATGATGCCCAAGTGGGGTATTGTGTCAAATGCCTTTTCAAGGTCCAAATAGGCTGTGTGGACTACCTTCCCTTCATCTATGGCTTTGGTGACTGTTTCGAAGAAGTTAACCAGGTTCAAAAGGCAGGATCTGCCCTTGACAAAGCCAAACTGGGTAGGATCTGGTGTCTGTAGGTCCCCAATGTCTTTGTTTATGAGCTCCATGATGATCCTCTCCATAGCCTTGCAGACTAAGCTAGTCAGGCTTATGGGGTGATAGTTTCCAGGGTCCGTAGAGGCTCCACCTTTGTGGAGTGGGACCACTGTTGCTGTACGCCATTCTGTGGGCACATATCCTGTAGTGAGGCTGAGATTGTATAGCTGTTTTATTTGAGGGATTAGTTCTTCTTGGAGTTCATGTAGGACGCAACCTGGGACGCCATCTGGTCCCATGGAAGCAGTGTTTTTTGCTTTGGAGAGGGCAGCCTTCACCTGAGCATCAGAGATGTTTGGGAGGCAGCCCTCTGCTGGGATAGATACTTGCTCTTTTGGGGGGGGTGGTGGAGAAGTTTGCACTGAACATGTCTGCCAGGATATTGGCGATGTCTGTGGGTTCAGTGTATTTTTTTTCGTTTAGAATCAACTCCGAACAAGTCTGGGAGTTGCATCCCAGGTTTCTAACATAACTGAAAAAAGCCTTATGATTATATATATGCACATACTCCTCATATATTATTTATTTATTTTTTCATATATTTATTTATTTCCAGTTTGATTACTGGGGAAGTCCACGGGGCCAAAATGACCCATTTTCAGTGGAGGCCCGGGGAGAAAAGCTGCAGGTTGCATAATACAGTTAATATACAAGTGTAAAAGATACATTATACAAAAAAGTTACAATTAACACATTTGGTGTCATGCTATTTAACAGAGTTCATAGAGAATGAAGTTGAGAGTTATACAATTTCATTTAAGGAGCACTCTAATGTATGGAGTTTGACAACAATGTATGTATGAACATTAGTAGAAAGAGAAGGCAGAATAAAGAAATAGTGAATATAATCTGCTTATGCACAATTAAACATGGATGCCATTTACAATATTTACAAGGTTGAGTTGAGTCAGAGTAGCTATAGGAGTTGTTGAGAGCATAAAGAGCCCAAGAAATAGAGAGAGAACACACTGGGAGCAGAAGGTTTAGCTTGGATTAGGTAGGGTGAAGGCAGGTACATTTTTGCTTAGAGGACATGTGTTTGAAAAGCAGGCTTTTAAAGTTTTCAGAGTTTGCTATAGATCTTAGAGTAGATGGAAGGGAATTCCATTTTTTGCCAAGTGAGTAGGAGAGGAGAAGTTGGCCAGCAGGACGTTTAGGTTTGTTGATAGCAATTAGATTCTGATGTTCAGATCTTAGAGTTCTGTTGAGTATGTAGGGGGAGAGATTAGTTAAGGTAGGACATTTTGTTGGGTGAAATATGAGTCTATGAGCAGTGGTGAGTTGGAGGCAGTCTAGGTAGTTAGGGAGTTTGATCCAATTCAGGGATTGTAGGGTGAGGCAATGATCTGTATAGTTTTTGGAGTTAGTGGCAAATTTAGAGATTTTGTTCTAGCAGTTTTCTTGTTTGGAGGTGATAGTGGAGGACAGTTTGGTTAGGAGAGGGGCTCCTTATAATAAGGAAGGAAGAAGATAGGTTGTGGCCAGAGTTTGCCTAGTAGAGTTCGGGAGAAAGCAATTGTTCCTGTACAGCATGCCTAACTTTTGGTGGGTTTTCTTGATATTTTGTTGAATATGGATATCAAATTTTAGGTGTTCATCAATGGTAATACCAAGTAGTTTAGCAGAGCGAACTTCTTCTATAGGTGAAATGGTATGGCTATAGACTTTGAAGTTGTTCTTGTCATAGGAGAGGGAATAGTATAATCTTTGATTTATTTGCATTTAGAGAGAGGTGGTTTTGGCACATCCAGTGTTCAGTTGTTGAGAATGCAATTTGGGTTTTGTTTAGTAGTTCAGAGAGGTTTGAGGCAGGGCAGACTAAGGTTGAATCATCTGCGTATTGAATGATTTTGGTGTCAGGAATAGCAGAGTGAAAGTTATTGATGAAGATATTAAAAAGTATGGGGCCAAGAATAGATCCCTATGATAGTCCAGTCGGGGTGGGTAGGAAGGAAGAGTTGGAGTTCTTCCATTTGACTGCCTGTGATCTATCATAAGGATAACTGGAGAACCAGGATAGAGTGTTGGGTGAGAGATGGAGGTTAGAGAGTTCACAGAGAAGGTGCTTGTGGGACACAGTATCGAAAGCTTTAGACAGATCAAGTAAAATAGTAGAAACTAAATGTCCTGAATTTTGGGCTTGATTGACAGTTTCAAGGAAAGAGAGCAGAGCAGTTATAGTGCTATGGCCTGGGCGGAAGCCATGTTGGTTGGGAGTGAGAAGGTGGTTTAGGGTCAGAAAAGGCATGAGTTGGAGGTGGATGCATTTTTCTAGGATTTTGGAGATTGGTGAGAGCAGAGCAATTGGGCGAAAGTTTGAGATGCTGGTATTTTTGCCTCCTTTGTGAAGTGGAATAATATAGGCTGAGCACAAGAGTTTAAGGACATATGATTCCTTTATGGATCTGTTAATAATGATGCTGACTGGAAGTGCAATAACATCAGCAGCACATTCCAGGAATGAGAAAGAGATATTGTCATGAGCATTAATGCAAGGTTTAAGTTTGGACAAAATTTTTTGTATAAAGTTAGTGAAGATGGGTTTGAGCTCAAACAGAGAGGGAGGGTTGCTAGGTGAATTGGAAAGTGGTGAGTGAAAGGAAGTTGGGTTATTGTTAGGAAATGTCTTGTTGAGGTTAGAAATAGTTTCTATGAAGAATGAGTTAAATTCAGAGCTTAGTTCAAGGTCAGATTTACTTGGGTCAGGACAGGGGTTATTCTTGGAGCCTGGATTGAGAAGAGAATTTATTGAATTCCAGAAAAGTTTGGGATTTTTTATTATTATTTTTGGACTGAAGTTTGATATAGTATGATTTGTTTGTCATTGGTAATTAGTTTTTTTGCAAGGTTACACAGCTGTTGATATTGGAGCAGTGTAGTGGGCAGTTTATTGTTTTGGTAAAGTTTCCATATTTTATCTCTTTGGTGCATGATTTTTTTTGTTTCTTTGGATAGCCAAGGAACAGTTTTAGCTTTTATCCTTTTGTTTCTTAAAGGGGCAAGGGAGTTTAGGGTATCTACGAAGACAGAGTTTAAATAATCTATAGCACTGTCAAGAGGAAGGGTGTTTAGAATTTGCCAGTTCATCTGTTTGAAAATGTTTGAGAAAGTAGTGGGGTTGAAGTTAGTGAGGTTGCGAGTGTAGCTGTATTGGTGCTGGTGTGGGGAAGATCTGGTTGAATGATGTATGAAGGCTGGGAGGTGGTCGTTAATGATATCAGGAATAGTGCCAGAGTTGGCTATTTTTTTCAGATCTGAGACTAGGATCCAGTTTAAGGTAGATCCAGGTGGATTTATTTTGTTTGGTTGGATGATGGGGAGGATTAACTGAGAGAAGTTATAGAGGTTAATGGTTAGGGAGGGAGAGTGGCAATTGATTTTGTTCCAATCAATATTTACATCTCCTAGAATTTATGTTTCATAGTGAATTCTAGTAGAAGCCCATAAGGGAATTTCTTCAAGTGTAGAGATATTACTACCAGGTGAGATATATATAGGGCAATAATACAGATATTTTTGTGTTTATTTAGTTTGAGTAGTCCAGCAGTTAGTTCTGTATTCTGGAATTGGGCAATTGGAATTTGGAGGGGAATTATGGTAAGGAGATTAGAGTAGACTAAGGCAGAGCTGCCACCTTTTTTGTTAAGTCGGTTGCTTCTGAGAGTATGGAATTCTTTGGGTAGGATCTCAGAGTAAGAGATGGAGGGTTTCAGCCATGTTTCAGAGATGGCTAAGATGTCAGGATGGTTATAGCTTAACCAAGCTTGAAACTGGTTGTTAAGACTTTGTGCATTTATAGTGAAAAACTTTAGGGTGTTGTGGTAGGAGGTGGATGATAGATGGTGGGTGTTGGCAAAGAGGGGGTAGGACCAGGGTTAGGCTAAATATCACCAGTTTGGACTAAGTTATTAAAGGTAATATCCTTTAGCCATTTAGGTTTACTAGGTATAAGATTTGGTGGTTTTAAGGTTAGAGTGGGTAACAGTGTCTTAACTTTAAAGCAGAGGATTTTAGGGTGGAATAAGTGAAGAGTGTTGGGCTGAATGAGAGATTAGGAGATGGAGTGGAAATGGTAGTAGGTTTGAGTGTGAAGGTGTGTATGTATGCTAGTTTTAGTAGGTAATTTTGGGCAAGCATTAGAGGTGTATGAGCTAGCAAAGTATAGGTGAATTAGGAGAAGGGAGAGGAGGCTGGGGACTTGAGGGTGTGATGACTTGATAAGAGCATATTGGGGCAGAAGGGAGAGAGAATGATGTAGGATTGTGGAAAAGAGAAGGTTGAATAGGAAGAGAAGTTTTATAAAGTGATGAAGGTTTTAATGGAATTTTAATAGGGGAGTAATGAAGGTTTTTACAGAAATGTAATAAAGGAGGAGGGGACTGTAATTATATAGGTGGTGTGCAGATGGAAGAGAGTGAAGGGGAAGTAGATGGAAGGGAATTGGTGGGGGAGCAGCTATTGGGTGATTGGGTTGGGAGGGAGGAGTCAAGGAGAAATAAAGCTAGGAGCGCTGGGGGCGGGTGCGAATTGGGGCCAGGGTAGTGGAGCAGAGTGAGCCCGAAGCAGGAAAGAGCAGAAGAGGTGAGTACAGCAGAAAAAATATCAGTGAAGGGCAGTTAAATGGCTGTAGTAAGAGGGTTTGTTCTAATGTTTTGGGAGAGGTAGTACAAGCTGACCTTTACTGAGGGAGGTTTAGCATGGAGGGAAAGTATATATGCAGTCATAAAATATTAGATTCAACAGACTCTTCTGTAGAAAATTAGCTTATCAGGATTAAAGTATACAAGTAGGGTTTACTTAGGTAAATGCTGCCACTTAGTGGTGGAGGGAGGAAGCAAGCAGCAAGTAGAGTCTAAACCCATCTTAGGTGTAAATATAGTCTTAGTTATGGAGAACAGGAGGGGGAGAGGGCACATGGTCTACGGTAGGCTGCTAGAATGTGCGCATGGGAGGCCAGACTAGCACAATAGGTATTACAACAAGGTAATGTATAATTAGCAGTGAGCAACATACATTTAACACAGTCTTGTTGGGGGGGGGTCTTTTCAGCAGTAGGGTTCTGATTACCAGGCAGGCTGGCAGAGTTAAGGTATATTCAAGAGGTGGCTGGAGTTATTCCTTTTGCTTTGAGGCAGGGAGGGAGCATCCGGGACAGATTACTCTGCCATATACTTCAATTCCAGAGTGAAATATATCAGGTCCAAACAAGGTAGTATATTAATTCATCCAATACATATCGTAGACATTATGTATCACCTGCTCACTCGCCATCTTCCATCTGGGAGTTGCCAGTACTTCTGGCGTGCAAAAGCACCCAGTGCTGTTTTTTCCTTGCTATTTTCTGTTTTTATTGTGTTTTTATATACACACATATTCTTTATGTTATCAGCATTTAGGTATTATGTTTGGTTTTGTTTATATTTATTCTTCATATATTTTCTGTTTGTTTATGTGTTTGTTTTTGAACATTCAAGTAGATTGATGAGTGTGCATGTAGCAGTTCAAGCTTTTATTGTAAACTTCATATAAGGTGTATACTTAGTTAACTATGTGAATGGCAGGACTGTTTCAGCCTTTGTTGATGCACTTCTGCATTAAATTTTCCAAAACATCAGTATATTTGCAACATCATGATAAAATGGTTTATGTATGCTGCATATTATACTGTTTAAATATCTATAATATATGTTGTATTTATTATATCTGAAATCTATTATATAAGTAGTGGTTGGAACATACTAAAAATGTATTTATTTTGCTAAAGTGTTAGGTTACTTTAAATCACTTGCTTTCCACTAATTACTTAATTGGAGGGAAAAATGTTGCTAGCAGTGATTGGTTTAACAGTGTTTAAAATTTCTAGGCTTGTGATAGAATATTATGTCTGATGAAACACAGGAGTACTATGCAAAAGCACTTACACGTTTTTTACTACATAAATCGTTTTGTGTTATGGCATGCATGTCCTTTGCCTGCTTGGATTTCTTAAATTATGTTTTTGGAGCCTGGTCTGGACTTTATCTGGTGCAATGATTTTATTTTTGCAGGTGTAAAAAAATCAAGAAAACAGAAAACAGCAAACACAGTGCCCAAACTGCAACAAATCAAATATTCCAAAGAACACAGAGGAAAACAGTAGGACAAGCCAGAGCTCTGTTAAAAGCTGTTCAAAGTTTATTTTAACATAAAACATAAAAATGATTGAGTGCTTTCATCCCCAATAGCTGGGACTTCATCAGAATCTTTGAATAATTTCACCAGTACTCACTTATACAAAATAATTGATGACATCATTAATTGAACTGAAATACAATTCTTAAAGGTACCATACGTACTTGTAATGTATTGTTACAATAAACCCCATGTATACCATAAAACCTATTATGCTATATAAAAGCACTTAAAAATCAACTGTTAGTTTTACTTAAAACTTACCTACATAAAAATTTAATTAATTTTTCAAACTTTATAAATAAATAAATATACTTCCTGTGTAAATCAAGTCACAATCTTGTATTGGTGAAATTAAAAATAGTCAGTTTCACTTCAAATGGTGGCCTTCCTAACTAAAACAGGTTTGAGGGAAATAAAATAATTTAAACCAGGTGTTTGCATTGCTTGCAACTTTATTTGCCATGTTAATACTCTTTCTTCTATATATGCTTTGTAGTTGCCCCCTAGGATTTGGGGTAACTCTCTCTAAAATTCCAAAAGTATAATTATTAAAACTTGGGCAAACCATAGAGGGTCTATATAGTGCATTATTTAAGTTATTGGTCAGGATCTCATATTGGTATTCATACACCCTATCTCTCAATCTTCTCTCTGTTTTTCCAACATAAAAAGCTGGACATGTTTTACATTTCGGAAAGTATATAACTCCTGCTGTCTGACAATTACCACTAATGAAGTTCAATTTAGTTTTCACTCTATTGTCCAGGGTATATCCCTTGGTTCCTGAGATGTATTTACACTGTGAACATCTCCCACATTTAATAGTACCTATTTTATCACGGTTCCATTCCTCTATGGTGTACTCTAAACATTTTTTAATATTCGTCCCTGACCAAGAACTTAAATAATGCACTATATAGGCACTCTACAGTTTGCCCATGTTTTAATAATTATACTTTTGTGATTTTAGAGAGAGTTACCCCAAATCCTAGCGGGGCAATTACAAAGCATATATAGAAGAAAGAGAATTAAAATGGCAAATAAGGTTGCAAGCAATGCAAACACCTGGTTTAAATTATTTTAGTTCCTTCAAACCTGTTTTAGTTAGGAAGTCCACCATTTGAAGTGAAATTGACTATTTTTAATTTTACCAATACAAGATTTTAACTTCATTTACACAAGAAGTATATTTATTTATAAAGTTTGAAAATTAATACAATTTTTATGTAGGTAAGTTTTAAGTAAAACTAACAGTTGATTTTAAGTGCTTTTATACAGTACAATAGGTTTTATTGTATACATGGGGTTTATTGTACACAATACGTTACAAGTACGTGTGGTACCTTTAAGAATTGTATTTCAGTTCAATTATTTTGTATAAGTGAGTACTGATGAAATTATTCAAAGATTCTGATGAAGTCCCAGCTATTGGGGATGAAAGCACTCAATCATTTTTATGTTTTATGTTAAAATAAACTTTGAACAGCTTTTAACAGAGCTTTGGCTTGTCCTGCTGTTTTCCACAGTGTTCCGGAGTTGGTATATGTAGTTGGAGGGATGTGGAGGGCACAACCCCCAACATTGGGGGGTGGTGGGTATACAACCCCGCCTAGGTGGCTTTTACTTACCTTGGCATGTGTTCCATTTACAGTTGGCCAAGTGTTTACTTACAATGTTAAAATCTGACATTTGGGTTTCTGAAGTTTCATGATTTTCACACTCAGTCATTTTGGATTCGGGATTTAGAAGTAGACACACACACGCGCGCGCGTGTGTGTGTGTGTGTGTGTGTGTGTGTGTGTGTGTGTGTGTGTGTGTGTGTGTGTGTGTGCGTGTGTCAAAAGAAGAATCATTTTTTTTGTTAGGTGTCTTCCTTTTGTTAATCACTCTAGGTATGTCTGGTATGTGTTTTTGGTGTGAGATTTGATGAAATCTTCCATGATTTGCAGATAAAAATAACATAATTCACTTTACTTTTTGCTGACATAAAGATTTGCAGCTTCCAAAAGTCTTTGAAATTACTTTTTTTCACTATGGGTCATGTCTGATAGTGCAGATATACGTCCCTTTTTTGTTGTCATTGCTGTAGGTTTGCTAACTTATAGGTTCATAGGTTCATAGGTAAGTACTAGGCTATCTGCCCAAGGACATCTATAAGCCTAGCCAGATGAGTCTCTGGGACAGGAATCTATCCCTCCAGCATGTCCTATTTATCATAGTGGTGAGGTTTAGATCCCTAGAGCATGTGGCTTTTGGGGATTTGTTTTTTTTTTTTTTAGGTAGAGCATGTCCATCAATTCTGAGTTGGACATAGCCTTGTATGTCAGGCAGAGATCACCTCTGAGTAAGTGGTATGCAACCTAGTACAGTTGGAATTTCTTCAGTTGGGCTGCATAGGGCATTTGTATGAGGCCAGTAATCCTCTTGGTGAGGTACTTCTGTGGTCTTTCCAGCTGTTGCAGGTGTCTTGTAAGGTACATCCCAAATGGGGATCTATGATAGGTCTGATGAGTGATGAGTAGAGGGGCACAATAACCTCTTTTTTTCTAGAGGCAAACCCTTTTGTAATTAGGTGAGCCACATAGAAGGATTTTGTAACCTCCTTGGCAATATGATTATCAAAGGAGAGATTACTATCTACATGGGTCCCCAGATCCCTTATTACATTTTCTGTATTTAGGGGACTACCACGTATGTGGTAGTTTGCAGGTACTTTGTTTTTCCAAAGGTGATGACTATGCACTTTTTGGCATTTAGCAAGAGGCCATGATTTTGACAGCAGGTATCTGTCTCAGTGAGACTCTTCTGAAGGATGTCTGTATCACCTGGAAAGTCAATTATGGCCCCCAGTTTACAGTCATCTGCGAACTTGGTCAGCCATAGTCCTCCTGTGCTTGCCTGTATCTCTGAGAGGTTTATACCGAACAGGTGGTGTCCCAGGACTGAGCCCTGGGGGACGCCACTTGTAACCAGTTTAGAGTCCGACCTAGAGCGAGTGACATGTAGAAGTTAAGATTAGTAAGTGTAGAGCTTACTCACAGTAGACTTTATAATCGGAAGGTACAACTTATGGTGATAACATGTTAGATGTTTAAGGTAATGTTATACTATACAGAGTAAGATTTCGCTGTTTTTATGTATGTATGTATTTATTTTACTTTACTGACATGAAGATCAAATCTAAGGGCAAGGTCGATCTTTGTAATCTCTGTTTAGATAATTTTTGTGCTGTTAACTGCCTCAGGTAAAGTACAAAATGTGCATCAAATTTTGAAGTAAGAAGCGAGTTATTTGATGCAGTGTGAGTAAAGACTGTACCATTTAATGGGACGCACAAATCTGATAGCCATTTTTAAATATTCTCAAAAGATATTTGTAGTTCAGATTTAAGTTTGTTTTAGGATTTGATAGAATAAGGTAACATTATAGACTAACCCCGGGATTCATGAAGCTCGGTGCAAGGCCGGAGTAAGGCTTGCGCCGGCCGTGCGGCGTATATATGGAGTAGTAGTGCCATATGCATATTAATGAAGGCGCGCAGCCACCACAGCCACGTGCATAGGAAACATGCGCGAGTGCATGGGGCATATCAAAGTTGCGCACGGAGGCGTGTCAATGTCGACTGTCGATGAGCAACCTAAACTGCTGAATATTATATTCTGCCTGCAATAGTAATTGCACCTATCAGTGTCCGTGGATACTGAAATGTATGCAAAGCATGTAAGATAGTTCCTGCGAACAGAAAATGAATAAGCAAACACAAATGCACAGTAGGGAATAACGGGTCCCTAACCCTTGAACAAATGACATGGAAAACCATGTGCCCGTAGTCCAACGTAGTGTAGATAGCTATACCATGTGGAAGTGAAACGCATCATATGTTAGCACGCTGCCAGTAGGTACGTCCAGCCCAATGGAGAGGGTCACCAGCTGACCTATAATGTGAGGGAGGGTACATAGCTGGGCAGATGTGTCCATAACACAATACACGAGGAGAAATGTAGATTTATGTCCACATTTCACATACCAAATGTGATAGGAAATAGAATACGCATGTAAACGAAACAGAAGGACCATATAAACAGCTACAACAATAAGGACACATGTAGGCCGAAAAGAACAGTATGATCTGTAAAGTCAACTAAGATTACCACCTGTCCCAGTTTGCGAGTGACAGTCCCTCTGTGCTCAGATGTGTCCTGACACAAACTTGTAAAAATGGCAAATGTCCAGAGATTATAGGACATAATTATTCCTTAGACATTATGTAATAGTTGCATTAAAGAGTTTCTCAGTACGTATATTACATAAATGTCATAAGAAACAGAATAAGCCACCAAAATGCTATAAGAATAAGCTTAGATATAGGCAAGAATTGTAAGCTCTATCTGCCGAACTGACCGTGGGTATGTGTCGGCCTGTAAAATGTGATGTGTTCACCGCAAATGTCACACTGTGGCCAATTGAAAAGATGGAAACCCTACCGTCGACTGTGGGGAGGCATTGTCCACAACAGTCGGATATGTGTAAGGAATAGCTTGGACATAGGAAAAGGTGCCATCCTACCAATGAGTACAACAGACTGGCAAAATCCGGAAGTCAGCAGTATAAGCCGAACTTGTATGTGACACAGTCGAATGGGTAGTACCCGGGTATACCAACCAAGTAATGAAAGTTAAGTATGGGCGTGTACCTATGTGCATGAGGTATAGCATGTGGAAAGCAAACATAGCAGGGTAGTCCACACAACCATAAAGGTACCTGACACATGTAGGGTATTCATTGTGTTACTCTGGCCGTGTCATGGGCCAACAACCAAAGTAATGATCTATGAGGTGTGAGGAACTTCCGTGTGAGGGGTGGATGGGTAATGGTAAAAGCCTCCAAGGTGATACTGTGTCATATGCAGAAAAGGTGAACCGGTGGTGTACGAGGGGGCAGTGGGTGAAGCTGAAAGAAACACAAACACATGTAGAAACAGCTGCAAGACAAGCAGATAGGCCATAGTGTAGAACACAATCCCACAAACATATGAATATGGAAATGTGCGATACAAATGTATAGATATGTCACCGTCACATACCCACAGATTGGTCCTGATGGAACTGGCCATAACAAATGCAACACACCTGGATGCATAATGGCCTACCCAGCATCCCCTCCACATCACACAACCCGCTCCCGTACCAGAACATCCACCAAATCCAGCCGTACTTGACCTACTGGTTCGTTGCAGACACAGCTACACATAGTGACCCCTACGCATATGTAGTAGGTAGTGTCACCCTAGGCAGTTTCAGGATTGCAAACCATGTATCCCTTGCATGCAAAACCCCCTGCACATTTTCGTAAAGCCACAAGAATCTTCGGAATCTGTCTTGTTTTGGTCTTGTCAAATTTTTGGGATATCCCTCATGGGATAACTAACCTGTGTAAATAGTAGAATGGGTATGAAGACACGATGTCCAATCTTGTAGATATCTGGACACAAGTCAGAATGTGCAGTAGAGGTCCATGACACTTTCAGCCCGAAGTGGTCATGCATAACCTACTACCCAGGATAAAACACCTTCCCATGACGCATGTGTCCCGACACGAATAGGCGGGAGAATATATTGCACACATTTGCATAGTGGCAAATGGCATAAGGGTGATGATGACACTGACGTAAACAGGATAACCCTGATCAAGTGTGAGGGACACTTACTGTGTGCAGGCGTGACCGACCATACCTGTCAACCTGTGTGAGCAAGATATCTGGACAGAGCCTTGAATAAATGTGAGACAAAGGCCCAAAAGTAGGGACAATTTGTAAAGATAGCTCTTAGAAACATAGAAATCTGATAGAATAACAGTTTGCACATTGGCATTAATGTCCTGATGAGTATGAAAAGTCTGAAACCCAACTGTCTGTCATCACATTCCGACTTCAGTCTTTAATGATTAGCTACTTTTGTGTCAGAACACAACAGCATATTACAGAGGTCTGTACATATTTACAGTAACAACCTTTCACATTTGTGTAATGTACAACTGCATACCTGTAGTCACTTCATGTCCAAAATAATAATCCCTGTATGACTGAATACAGGAAATAGTCAAATGTGAATGGGAACACCCCTCACTGTGGAGTATGGACTGTAACAATCCCACCCATAATATGCATTGCCAACAGAATAATCTGCCGACAGGTTCCCAAGCACCTGTGTCTGTAAACACAGGTAAAAAGTCATAATAAGGAGAAACCCCCTGCCCATGTGCTTCATCTGACATTTGAACTCGGCCAGGGAAGTACTGTTCACCAGGCGGACAAGCCTAAACCCAGATTACTACATGAACACCCTGACAATAAATGACCTGTATGTGCCAAGACTATAAGCCTTGGTGTTCTGCATATCCTTGGAGTGATTAACAATGCAGCTGGGGTCCACAGCAGTAGGCAATAAGGAATGTGTAATATGTAGTACCGCGTTTTTCCCAGCAGGAGAATGGATGCCTGTGTTGTAAGTGAAGTGGTGAGGCGTATGTTGATGTAGCTAAGTACTATGGGTATGCATATCAATGAGGCAGAACACCAATAGAATAGTAGTTCCGGCATCTGGCCAACATGAATGCAGTCCCGGTTGAACTACGACCACAGCACATATAAGTTTAAAGTGTAATGAATGCGTGTGTGCCTTAAACACATTTAAATATGTAAAGGTGAATGTGTGTTTCGCATATGTCCGTAAACCGGAATACAGATATGCAACTGTTACGGTCACAATTAGGAAAGGCCACATAAGCACAAATATTTATTAAACATATGTAACCCACAATAAGGATATGCAAGTGTGCCTGCGCGTGTGTAATCCACTCACAGCATAGCAAATGAATGCTGTTTTCTCCACGTTATATATATATATGGCTCATACCTGTTAACCCCGTAAAGTAAGAAACCGGACAAAGCCAAGAAAATAACTGGCACAAATAGGGACAATTCCCAAATATTGCCCTAACAAACATAGAAAGTGGATAGAATAACAGGTGTTTCACTAGCATGGATTCTCAGAAGGGTATGAAGTCGTAACCTCAAATGCTTGTCATTATTTTCCAACGTCAGTCTTTAATGATATGTCACTAATTTGCCAGATAGCCACAAGGTTATGAAAAATGGACCAAAGATAAGAGGCAAACATCTGTACATTCTGCAAAAATCTGTACATTTGAAAGGTATGATATGGATATATATATCTGTGTATACACATATATCCACAGACTTAAACCAAAGAAATTTATGAAATGAGGAATGTACAGACATATATGGACATGTGTATATATGTACATATATATATATCTATACACACACGATACATTAATAGATATATACACAACAAACAAACATATGACCTTGTAGATATAACACATGTACATAAATAGGTCATGGTATAGCTATTATGGAAAGACAGCCAGACATGCATGAAAGGTGAATACACTGCTGCTTTCCAAACCATTGGCCGGAAAGTACCAGTGTGACAGACCTGCAAGTTCTACACTTTAAACATGGATATAGGTGTCCTTTGCAGAACCCCAAAAATTGATCCCGTATTAAGTGTGTCCAATAATCATTGATGCAAAGGAGTCACAGCTGCAACTACGATATAGCTGTACATGCAACAGTAGCAGGTGCAAGGGTAATAACACATGGGTTGATAGAATGTATGACGTACGACCTGATATCCAGAGAGTGGAGAGTGCTTAGAAGTGTCTTCATACTTTATTATCACTCACATTAAATATGTCTAATGAGTACAGTGGATGGGGTGTCAGGTATGGGAATCATGGGTATGCAGAAATGGGCCTAGGTGTTGGTTGGCACAGCTTTATTAGGTCCACCCCATGGGAGTGATCAATATACCTATGTCGGTATAGCACATGCCTATATTCTCCAAAAAGGTTGAACCCATCTAATGGATATTGTGTAAACCATTGGGGGAAGATGTAGGGACCTATATCAGTGTCATGTAGGCGATTATCATGGATGGACATGCGGCGTATGACCAAGATGGTAACCATACCTTCCAACCTTTCAGAATAAGACAGCTGGACAAAGGCATAGTACATGAAATACAAATAGGAACTATATTAAATATACCCCAGACAAAGTCAGAACATTGATAGAATAATGGCGTAGTCAGGAGTATGAATGTTATGAGGGTTATTAATCATGAAATACAAATGTCAGTCATTATTATCTAACTTCACAGTCCTTAATGCCTTGCCAGTAATTTACCAGAAAGGCACATTATTATGAAAAAAGTAACAAAATCATAGGTCAAACCTCGGGACATTTACCCATAATGTGTACAGGTGAGAGGTATGAAGGTAACCCGTCCTAAATAAATGTACAGAACTAGTGATACCAGGTGGACAGGAGAGAAGAAAGATGTCAGGACAAATGACAAAACATGTACAAGTCAAAAGCATGTACCTCAACAAATGTGAATGACAATGTATGCCCTGTGAACGTCAATGTGGAAGGTTAATAGAATCAAATGAAATGTGTCCCTCAGGGTGTCATGCTGTGTCCCCGATACAGTGTCCAGTCCCCCATGCTCGTACGTGAGTTCTGCCACTGACGGAAAGTGTAAATACTGGCGAACACATAAGGTACATGATAGAATAATAAGTGTGGATAAGCACATGTTGGCCTTTGTGAGGAATACAACCCTCTGGGTGGGTGTGACCTGCAATAGGAATGTAATGGCATCTGGCCTGTGATGCCGCCATATATTGTGTGTATTGGTGTAAGAAAACGATATCCTGTATCAGAAACAGATACATGTCAGAGGAAACAGTATTATCGACTGCAAGATAACTCAGAAGGTATGAAAAGCGCTGCAGTAGGCAGTTCAGTATTGACTGCAGGTATGTGCTGACATGTCAAATGACACAGCAGTCTATATAAAGTACCTATAGGGCTGTCATCTATACAAATGATGACAGTGGGAGCTGCTCTGTAGAAATGCCAGATGTAGCAGGTCACAACATACCCACAGCCATGCATACACCATAAATAGACATAGCACACAGCAAAGCCTAGGCCATGATACACGAAGCCTCCGGTGTGTATGAGTAGAGTGAGAGTAGAGCAAGGAAAGATGTCTGCCAAGCTGTTCAGCAAACTCCTCTAGGGGTGTGTAAGACCGCCCGTAACACGAACGTTGCACGGACAATGTTGGGATATGCAACATACCCCATTTGTATGTGAAAGCTATGCAAATTATGTAAATATGTGATACATGAAACAGTAAGCTGTCCGTGCAAGAGTGCAGAGTTATGTGCAGAAATGTACCCAGATGTTAAGCGAGTAACGTTCTGCATGTTGCTAAACGGAGCAATGACAGCTGCAAATACAGTATGAATACAGTCAAAGAAGCCTGCCAATGTCCAAATATAAGGCCAGTGGCATTATTGTCCATTGGATATCAATAAAACTGTAGTTGTCCTCCCCTGACCTCCGGTGTGAAAGCGTAGCGCAGCGGCATGAGAACGCGCTCCGCTTCAAAACAAGTCAAATATGTATAATATACATACAAAATGCAGGTTTAGTTAGATTTTAGTATGCCATGCAGATGAATGGCAAGCTGGAGACAACATGGCTACTGCGTACTGGTTGTTATGTGTGGAAGCGCTCTGTCAGAGATGTAACCAAGCATTTGTAGGCAATCTTATGCAAGTGAGGCTGAGGATAGTGAATCACAATATGTCACGCTATATGGGCCAAGTCTTTACAGTGTAGTGTAGGATAAGGGGACTATTAGAGTAGAAGATAGGTGACAACATAAGTGTGTATGTATAAAACACTGTAATCTTACCGGAGCAGTGTCACATGTTGCTGTCAGTACTCATCAGTGTAAGAGGTGTGTTATGATCTATCCTGGGGAAAGTCAGGAGACTGACGGTGTACGCCATGGATACCACTGATGTTTCCTGCAAACCTGCCTACAGTGTGTCCATGCCTGTGAGTGCCAGTAAACCAGAGTAAGCATGTGTGCGTGCGTGACAGCCCATGTGCACGCGTTGAAGAACGAGTAGGCTAGTGTACGAATGTTGAAGCCCGTGTAATGTTGTGTATGCCAGTGTACGCATTTATAAGCATGTATAAATGTGTACTACACACATCACACACGTACTGCACACTCAGAAACACATGCTGCCAATACTACACACGTCAGTGAAATGGCACATGGATGGATAATACATCATCAGAATTAACAGTGCTGTAAACTATGCCACATTGATGGTCATAGCTGCAATGCATCATGCCTGCTGATATACACCTAGAAGGATATCACACTTTGTGTTAACAACATTCTAATATCAATACAGTGGTATAAAGCCACCATGTGCATCAGCACCAGGTTAGTCTGATCCTGCATCAATGTTACACATCACATGTGGTGGCACAGGTGACATCATATGCACAGGGTGTGGTGTCACATTTCCAGAGCTGTCATTGAGCCATCCAATCTACACGTAGGTGTGTGTGTGTGTGTGTGTGTGTGTGTGTGTGTGTGTGTGTGTGTGTGTGTGTGTGTGTGTGAGTGTGAGAGACAATGGTTATTGCATGGCCCAATGGTGATGCAATGGGTCTGTGTATGTGATAGCCCTAGCTGTTTGTGGTAAGTGTGTGTGTCCGCATATACACAGGTACAGCATGTGTCAGCCATATACAGGAGGTTGTGGGACAGTCAGAGACCGTACCTGCCAGGCTGAACAGATCGCCGTTACTGGCCATGGACACCCCTCCATGCATCCAACACTAAACCAGTCCTGCACCTGTCAATGTATACACATACAGTCCTGGGATCTGTACCACAACCTGTGGATAAACGGGAGTCAGTAATGTTAATCTGAGTTGCATAGTATTGTCAGTTAATACATATGTGTATGAGCCATACTCACCCTCCAAAGTAATAACCACTGCTGACTGTTGCCGAGATGTGCACACGACCATTCAAAGGTGCTGTACTAACATTGTTTCCAATGCCCCTTGTAATACCCAGCAACACAATAACCGGTCACTACACAAGTATAACCCAGGATCACTACAGCACACAGTATGTGCACTATCACAGAGCCATAGCAGATGTACATACATCCAAGGTGATCACATACAGATAATGCAGCACATTCAAGAGTGATAATCTCAACATACATATCTAAATACAATATATATATATATATATATATATATATATATATATATATATATATATATATATATATATATATATATATATATATATATATATATATATATATATATATGTAGATAAATATATACACACACACAACACACTTGGCAGGGTTGGAAGCAGAACACAGACGTAACCACTGTACCACACAACAGCATTACGCAGTTACAGAACATGCTACCGTGATTAGTAGATCACAGCATTCACACAGGCATATGTCTTGCCTGCAGACAGCAGCATCAAAGTCAAAGACGCCGCACGGATGTTATGGAGAGTGAATACTGTAAAAGCAATGTACTATTGTCATGCAGCTGGAAACACACACACAGTTGGCAGGACTGGGAGTCGAACATACACCTACCTATCCTATCACACTACAGCATGACGCATTTACAGAACGCGTGACCGAGATTACTGAACACAGCAGTCCCAGAGGCATACTTCTAGGCTCGTGTCATTATCCACAAAGGCAAAGGCGCTGGTAGGAAATATCTGTGGTGTGAGATATCTAAAAGCATGACTGAGTCCCCAGATGGATGGGAGCATGCACGCACACACTCTTGGCAGGCCTGGGAGTCGAACATACACCTACCTACCCTATCACACTGCAGCATGATGCATTTACAGAATGTGCTACCGAGATTACTGAACACAGCAGTCCCAGAGGCATACTTCTAGGTGCGTGTCATCATCCGCAAAGGCAAAGGCGCCAGTAGGAAATATCTGTGGTGTGAGGTGTCTAAAAGCATGACTGAGTCCCCAGGCGGACAGGAGCATGCGCGCACACACACACACACACACACACACACACACACACACACACACACACACACACACACACACACACACACTTGGCAGGCCTGGAAGTTGAACACACATCTACCTACCCTATCACACTACAGCATGATGCATTTACAGAATGCGCTACCGAGATTACTGAACACAGCAGTCCCAGAGGCATACTTCTAGGTGTGTGTCATCATCCGCAAAGGCGCCGGTAGGAAACATCTGTGGTGTGAGGTGTCTAAAATCATGACTGAGTCCCCAGGTGGACGGGAGCATGCGCGCGCACACACACACACACACACACACACACACACACACACACACACACACTTGGCAGGTCTGGGAGTCAAACATACACCTACCTACCCTATCACACTACAGCATGACGCATTTACAGAACACGCTACCAAGATTACTGAACACAGTACTCCCAGAGGCATACTTCTAGGCACGTGTCATCATCCACAAAGACAGGGATGCTGACAGGGGTTGTATAGAGAGTGATCAGTCTGAAAGCATACAGACATATTCCTGTCCCATGGTAGACGTAGACAAAGACACGGCAGTGGTGTGATCGGGGCAACTAAAGATTTACGGAGCACTACAACAACAATACATAGATACGGGACGTGCCACAGACAGTACACCCTTCAAGATAGTCGACCAGTGTGTACTCGGTAGGCATCCATCGTGACATTGAAAATCGGCATCTGTTGCCTGGAAGACCACCATCACTATACAGGATGTCAACGGCCATGCCCATGCACAGAGGGACATCACTGACAAAAGGTGTCACTGGCCATGGCCACACACTTAGTAATGCATGTCCATTCGGACTATACTGTGTGTCGATCTACACAACGGCGTACTGGGCATGCTCACGCACTTAGAAGTTGCAAAGGGCCGTTGTGTATGCAGATGGAGTCTAAACACGCAAGGGCTCAGTTTGGACTGTCCTGTGTGTCCATCTACACAACAGCGTATTGGGCATGCTCACACACTTAGCAGTTGCAAAGGGCCATCTTGCATGCAGACAGAGTCTAAACACTCAAGGGCTCGGTTTGGACTGTCCTGTGTGTCCATCTACACAACAATGTACTGGGGATGCTCACACACTTAGCAGTTGCAAAGGGCCGTTGTGCATGCAGATGGAGTCTAAACATGCAAGGGCTCCGTTTAGACTGTCCTGTGTGTCCATCTACACAACAGCGTACTGGGCATGCTCACACACTTAGTTGCAAAGGGCTGTCGTGCATGCAGATGGAGTCTAAACACACAAGGGCTCAGTGTGGACTGTCCTGTGTGTCCATCTACACAACAGCGTACAGGGCATACTCACACAGCAGTTGCAAAGGGCCATCTTGAATGCAGATGGAGTCTAAACACGGAAGGGCACAGTAAGGTATAACTGTCCCCACGCACAGGGCGGACACTCACATGCAGTGACCAGTACACACTCAGGTGCCATCATAGCTGTCACAGGTGCAGATCACAGATGTACACACTGCAGTCTACACTGTAGCCCTCAAGACATCACCATGTCGTTGGTGCAGCAATACACAGCCATACATTACCACAACACTATGTGACACATGATCAGTGGACTGTACAGAAGTCTACAGCAACTGTGCAGAGTACATATGTACTGACAGGGTTCCAACAGGTGTTATGCATTGCAATGATACCACTATACATGACCAGGTCAGCTCAAGACATACCAGGGGCCCTGGGTCTTACACAGCTGTGACAGATGAGTGTTGCTGTACACCAACGAACACACATGTTTGGATATGTCATACATGTGATTGCAGTGGATGTGTGCATGGACCACACACACAACACATATGTACATAGCATAGCTTTTGCTGTCCCCCGTGCAGAAAAGTGGCTTAAGCAATCATACGCACGCAAATGGAAGGTGGGTCCATGTCTGTTGAATGCTCACAGTACAGGAGGTAGCAATGTTGACTGAGGACACATTCCCCTGTACTAGTCACCCATGACACCCGTGATATCATACCACAGTCCATGTGTTATGTATGTCAACACACATGTCCACCAATAGCAATGCATACAAACATGGCTACAGGAGACGCATGTAGGACCAACACACATGTACAATCTGTACTGTGCATGCAGCAACCATGCATGTGCAATGGCTGATGTCCGTAACTCATCTGTGCCTAACTACAACATGCAGTCACAATGCAGCCCCATCATTGACACCTGTATATAGTGACATACTGACAGTACGGTTGGTTGTACATCACGTATGGAGGGATGTGTGTACATAAAGTAGTGATCCATCGGTGTAGATGGATGTTTGCCAGGGATGGCTCACAGGTGTGTCACACGCCATCCTACCATGACATGTGCAAAGAGTACGCTATGTCACTGTTACTTGATGGTGATGACATAACACTTACACAGTGGTCAGGTGTTACCGACTGTACATCACATGACACCTGTAACATTTACATCCTCCCGTGTGCATATAGCAGCCAGACATAGTGTTGGTACACATAATGCGGACAATACCGCTGCATGTCTGTCAAACTTCTCATCATATGGCAGGTGTATCATTCCTAGCACTGCCATGTGTGCCCGCTTGTGTGACCACATATGCCACATATGGTGGGGATTACGTCCCAATTGTTACACACCCCTGTACACTCTTGTAGAGATCTGTACATACTGTAGTGTAGAAAGCATGATGTCGGCAGGTGTGGTGCATCACACACATCGACTATCCGTATACACATTTGTGATCACCACAGTGTGTGTGTGTGTGTGTGTGTATGTCTGTATGGCTGTCTGGTGCTTGGTGTGAGGGTGTATGCTACCATACAGTGAAAACAGGATCACCAAACCCTCATGTTGATGCAGTCTACTACTCTGTTGATGCCATCGGTCCCAGCCGTACTGGCTACCTGTGCATGTTTCTTCTCTGTGTCACGTTGTGTGGCTGCAAAGTACTGTGAGGGTGATGACCACATAGGCAAGGGTTCTCACCTCAACACTACGGGGTGTGCATTATAGTGTTGTAGACCCCATGAATGTGAGCATGTTCCTGTAATGTGACAGGGTATTACTGTTACACAGTGTGGCCCCATGCTATCAAGTGGCCTCTAACATCATCATTGGCCAGACCGCTGTGTACAACCCCTGCACCATGTCAACATACCTGTAATGTTTCCTGGTATGTATGTCACATCTCTGGCCACTGTAGCCTGTTCAACTGACCACATGCTTCAGGTGCAGTATATGTGCAGACATCTGTGTCATGTTACACTTTCCAACAGTCAGGTTGAGGGTATGTTTAGCATGCTGATATTGCCATATGTACCTGTGAGTACTCCACAGTTACACCTGGGGGGCTGCAAACACTGCTACCTGTAGGCACATGCCAGTACACCATAGGAGGGAACCAGGGCATCATTACCAACATGCTGTTACTGTTGTAATCGAGACACATACTGTGAACATATCACAATGCATGCTGCACCTGTACTACATGGTATGTCTGGTGCATGTCAACAGTACACAACCAATGTCATATACATTTCTCTCACTATTCACACACAACCAATGCAACATACACTTCCCTCACTATGCATACTCAAGTAATGTAAGATACACCTCTCACTATTCTGTTCACCATGTGCATCAGGCCATTTGAGAATATCCCTGCACCGATGGTGTGGATGCCAGGGATGTGGCACAGGCTTCATCATATGCAGAGGGTGATAATATTTGCCAGGGGCATAGGCTGCACCAATGGATGACATTATGTGTGTGGGTAAGGGCCGGTGATTTTATTGGACATGTCTGTTCAGTATGCATTTGGGTGTTGTGGAGCCCTACAGTTGTGTTTGCTGTGTGCGTGTATGTGTGCATGCAGTTCTGTCATTTGTGAGGCCTACACAAGGGTATTACTGACAGCTCCAGATTGTACAGACAAGGTTGTACAGCTCACTGTGTCCGGCCACGTGTCCTGTGCCTGCCAGGGGTTGCACGGGCACTACCAGGTGGAGGTACAGAATGGCTACTGTCCGATGACACATGGCCACTGGAACCGTGTCCCCGCTGGGAATGTCCAGGGCCATGTCCACGTGGCTTGCTGTGTCCTGGTGTGGACAGTGCAGCACCAGCTGCACTGCTACTGCTACCAGCACTATGGGAGTGGCCATGTGAGGTGGCACGCTCACGTTGACCTGCACTAGGTGGTGTACCTGACCTACGTCTACGTGGCCTACGCCTCACCCCTACCAGATGTTCTAGCACAGACAGCTCACGCTCGTGGATTGCCATGCCATGGTCAAGGATTCTGACCATGTCACCCAATCGCCTGTCCAGAACATCAGCAATCTGCTGTTGAGCACCTGCCAATGCCTGGATGTTGCTGTTTAGGGTACAGATAGCAGCCCTCTGCAGCCTCTGCCCTTCTCTGTTCTGCCATTTGGCACGTGCCTGTGCCACCATTACAGTCTGGAACATGCGTCTGGTGATTCCAGCTGCTGCGCTATGTCCTGCAGGTGCATGTCTGCCAGAGGTCCTCCTATGAGCAGCACCGGCCACATGCCTGTGTGGCACATCTACAGTCAGTACACTGACACCATGGTGTGGAGACACACCTTCTGTAGCCACCACATGTTCCTGTTCAACGCAAACAGACGCTGACTGTCCTTCCTCTATGGCCACTGGTGATGCGGTATGTGTTGGCAGCTGAACTGTGTGCGGGGAAGAAGGGGACATAGCTGGGATGGCAACCGCTTGCACAGATTCAGCCCCTGACAAACCTGCCTGTACCTCATGCATATGTTCATCACTGCTAGCATCTGTGGGGACACTAACATCAGATGGACCACAGAAGGGTAATGCACCTACATCACCTATGAATGCAAAGTAAGACTCTAAATTACAATAGACATGCACTGACACACATACGCGGTGACACACAGATGCACTGACACACACACACACACACACACACACACACACACACACACACACACACACACACACACACACACACACACACACACACACACACACACACACACACACACACACACACACACACACACACACACACACACACACACACACACACACACACACACACACACACACACACACACACACACACACACACACACACACACACACACACACACACACACACACACACACACACACACACACACACACACACACACACACACTGACACACCATGCATGTGATATGACAGATGGCATGCAGCATGCCTGTGATACAGCTGACAGCATGCGGCTCAGACATCAATAGTGTTTGTAAGCATACCCCCTGGAATGCACACTACAGCAAACAGGTGTCATATCATTAGCCATGCAATTCACATGATCATGGTAGTATGCATACATCCCCGTGATACACCATGTGGACCAGAACAGGATAACAGTACACATGGCTGATGTGACCTTGACATGTAATCTGCTGACGTGTGCATTAACATGCATACATGTCTGACACAATGGTGTCCTGACACATGTACAGTGTCGTACTGGGTATCACATTGTGGTGCTGTCTGTATACCCTACAGATAGAATGCATGTTGAGCAAATGTGCATGGGCATGGTAGGGGACTGTGAGCCATCTACATTGCTGTACAGTGTGAAGTTCAGACACTGTGCCACATCTTATGAGGTAGACGTCAGTGACACCTCCACTAGCTGTGCACAGGCATTTAAGATGTGCAGTGTACCACCTCACCTGTACAATCGGTCTAGTAGGGCTGTAATTGGACCATGTGTGGACAAAGTGAGACAGGGTGTATCCACATCACAGCTACTGTGTGGCTACTTGTCTCTGGACATCCCCCATGGCCATGTGTGCACATATGTTGGTCATATGTGTGTGATGGCCGTCTATCACACATGTCTGTGTTGTCCCATATGACATACACCCATAGATGTCAGATATGTCACCATTCACAGCGCTATGCAGACAACAGGTGTATGTGTGGTATGTGGGGTATGGGTTATGGGAAAGTGTGACAATATTGCAACCAAAACACTACGTGTCTGAGACATGTCGGATGGCACATCACAATGTGTGAACCCATTGCAGGGGCATATAACACAATGGTGATGCCTGTAGGCTGCCCATATCACTGCTCACTGTGGGGTACTGTTTTGTGTACCACATGTTTTGTTCCATTGCATAGTACATATGCCTCCATTGTAGAACACCTCCACCATTGTATGCACAGCTGGACACACATGTAGCAATGACAAATACTGTGGTTTCATGTCTGCATGTCTTTTCATTTGTATATATTGCACTTGGGTGGCCTGATGGGTGATGCGACCTGTATTTCATGTCTGGAATCAACATCATGTGTACAAGTATTAACTGGCCACATGGCAAATAGATCTATGCTTTGACATGCCTGATACCGATGACAGTCTCACCTGCAATGGACTCTTGTCTGTGCAGCATGCCAGAGGTACCTGTATTGGGGTGACACAGCAGTTTGAACATTATCCATGACTGTATTACAGCCACAGGGTGCACTGTGCAAGTTAACACATTCACCTGTACAATAGCATATAGTAAGCACATGTGTGCATACCATACCTCTCAACCTCTTAGAACTATAAATCTGGACAAAGCCTACTATGATGGGGAACAAATAGGGACAGATGTGAAATATTGCTCTTACAAACATAGAAAGTCGCTAGAATGATAGGTTTGCATGCACATGGTTTTTACAAGGAATGTGCAGTCATAAACACAAATGCTTGTCATCATTTAATGACTCCAATCCTCAGCTATTTGCCAGAAAGGGACAGATATTAAGGGGAACACACCGACAATATGAGGCAGACATCTGGACATTCTGCAAATGCCTGTACAGTTCAGAGGTATGGTGCATACACAGGGTAGCATACTGTAGTCTGCAGCATGTGTGTCCACATACCTTGCATATGTTGTTACGTTACATGATGTACAGTGACACATGCATGTACGTGGGATATACTGGCCATATGTTCAATACTGACTTACCAGGCAACTCCAGGCTCATTGGTTGGGAGACACCCACCTCCACAATGGCAGCTAGTGTTTGTGGGAGCTGTTCTGAGGGTGTCCCCAGACTGGCCAGTAGCTCCTCTGTGTGTGTGAGTGGAGGCTGGGTTGGAGGCCCACCACCTGTTCCACCTTGTTCCCTGGTGATTGCAGTGGCATGCTGTTTTGCATGATGTATCAAGTCCATGCAGTGTCTACGCACCTGCTGGTAGGTGCGGTTGTGGACACCCACTTCGTTGACCCTCCTGCAAAGATCCTGCCACAGGTCGTCCCGCTGCTGTGCATGCTGTGGCACGTGGCTAAATAACACCTCGTAGTTCTCATGGAGGTACGGGATTAGGACATCATCCTCCTGTTGGCTGTATGCTGGTAGGCGTGTACAAAGCATTATCTGTAAGACATGATGAAGGAGACAGGTCACATTTTCAGACATGTACAGTGATACTGCTGCACATACATTTCTAGTACATCTGCACTGTTATCTTTGCAATTCATCATGACACTAACACGACTGGCTTGTATGTGTCTCACACATGTAACACCCATTATGCATTGGATATCATCTCCATATATGTGTGTCACCTCATTGCAGTGTTCATACTGCATGTGACTGCTGTCTTCATGTTGGCATGTCTGTTTGCCTGCACTGGTGTTCTTACCTATCTGCACATGCCTGGATGTGTCCACAGTAATGCTGTTGACCTTGATGCTGTGTATATGTCACATATCAACACAGACACAGCCTTAATGGACTTAGGCAGTGACAATGCACCAAGTACGCATGGAAATCTGTACATGCATCTGTTTTGCCATAGACATCTACACTGCACTGTACAGCTGTTCAACATCCTGCCACGGATCGCCTGTGTTGCACATGTGATAGACATGGGACAATGGCTAGTCGGACGCCATTCGCAGGTCAGGTTATCGGCTATAGCATGTACGGGCTGGGTTTACTAGCTGTATCCGACAACCATTACACCACCACGAGGGCATCAGTGAGACATTACTGATCCAGACAGTTGATACTACGTCTACCATACGGCCACAACACCATGTATGACAGGGATGATATGTGAAGCTATGTGGACAGGGCTGCATGGTATGGTGGGAGTATGTCACAGGTGTGGCACAGGGATCTGTCCAGCATGTGGCCATCCTAGTCATAGGATGGTGGTTGTCCATAACGATGTCTTTCAGATCAGGCTATGGACATGTAGCATGTCCAACAGCATAGTGTAGCATATGTCTGTATGCAAGGTGGAGAGCATGCTGCATACTGTAGGTGAGTATTGTGGAAGCTGGTATCGGCCATCCACTCATGGCCCCTACCCCTGGAAGGTGATGTGTTCCAATATTGGTCACACGGGTGCTGTGTATGCCTGTCCAATGATCTCCGTGCTCATGGATGCCACCCTGTCATGTCATGGGTACCTCGGATGACTACCTAAAGGCCATGGAGATGTCTCCAGCTCAGGGAGGTGTACTGCACAACTCCATCCCTAACACAGTGTCCATAATGTTGACCACAGCCTAGGTGGTACTTATGGGTACAGGGATATTCCCCTAGTGGTGACATCGCTGATATCATCCACCAGAATGTGCACATATGTCACATGGCTCACACACACACAGCCCATTCTGTATGTTGTTCACAACACTTTGACAACTATTGCCCATAGGTCATGGCCATTCACATCCTCACATACACAGATGGCTGACATTTGTCTGTGTGGTATGGGCCACAATGAGGGTGGGCCTCCACATACACAAGAAAGG
>NC_056746.1:1442387067-1442512225 GCF_019279795.1 Protopterus annectens | reverse complement strand
TAATGTCAGATATGTCACCATTCACAGCGCTATGCAGACAACAGGTGTATGTGTGGTATGTGGGGTATGGGTTATGGGAAAGTGTGACAATATTGCAACCAAAACACTACGTGTCTGAGACATGTCGGATGGCACATCACAATGTGTGAACCCATTGCAGGGGCATATAACACAATGCTGATGCCTGTAGGCTGCCCATATCACTGCTCACTGTGGGGTACTGTTTTGTGTACCACATGTTTTGTTCCATTGCATAGTACATATGCCTCCATTGTAGAACACCTCCACCATTGTATGCACAGCTGGACACACATGTAGCAATGACAAATACTGTGGTTTCATGTCTGCATGTCTTTTCATTTGTATATATTGCACTTGGGTGGCCTGATGGGTGATGCGACCTGTATTTCATGTCTGGAATCAACATCATGTGTACAAGTATTAACTGGCCACATGGCAAATAGATCTATGCTTTGACATGCCTGATACCGATGACAGTCTCACCTGCAATGGACTCTTGTCTGTGCAGCATGCCAGAGGTACCTGTATTGGGGTGACACAGCAGTTTGAACATTATCCATGACTGTATTACAGCCACAGGGTGCACTGTGCAAGTTAACACATTCACCTGTACAATAGCATATAGTAAGCACATGTGTGCATACCATACCTCTCAACCTCTTAGAACTATAAATCTGGACAAAGCCTACTATGATGGGGAACAAATAGGGACAGATGTGAAATATTGCTCTTACAAACATAGAAAGTCGCTAGAATGATAGGTTTGCATGCACATGGTTTTTACAAGGAATGTGCAGTCATAAACACAAATGCTTGTCATCATTTAATGACTCCAATCCTCAGCTATTTGCCAGAAAGGGACAGATATTAAGGGGAACACACCGACAATATGAGGCAGACATCTGGACATTCTGCAAATGCCTGTACAGTTCAGAGGTATGGTGCATACACAGGGTAGCATACTGTAGTCTGCAGCATGTGTGTCCACATACCTTGCATATGTTGTTACATTACATGATGTACAGTGACACATGCATGTACGTGGGATATACTGGCCATATGTTCAATACTGACTTACCAGGCAACTCCAGGCTCATTGGTTGGGAGACACCCACCTCCACAATGGCAGCTAGTGTTTGTGGGAGCTGTTCTGAGGTGTCCCCAGACTGGCCAGTAGCTCCTCTGTGTGTGTGAGTGGAGGCTGGGTTGGAGGCCCACCACCTGTTCCACCTTGTTCCCTGGTGATTGCAGTGGCATGCTGTTTTGCATGATGTATCAAGTCCATGCAGTGTCACGCACCTGCTGGTAGGTGCGGTTGTGGCCACCACCGTTGACCCTCCTGCAAAGATCCTGCCACAGGTCGTCCGCTGCTGTGCATGCTGTGGCACGTGGCTAAATAACACCTCGTAGTTCTCATGGAGGTACGGATTAGGACATCATCCTCCTGTTGGCTGTATGCTGGTAGGCGGTACAAAGCATTATCTGTAAGACATGATGAAGGAGACAGGTCACATTTTCAGACATGTACAGTGATACTGCTGCACATACATTTCTAGTACATCTGCACTGTTATCTTTGCAATTCATCATGACACTAACACGACTGGCTTGTATGTGTCTCACACATGTAACACCCATTATGCATTGGATATCATCTCCATATATGTGTGTCACCTCATTGCAGTGTTCATACTGCATGTGACTGCTGTCTTCATGTTGGCATGTCTGTTTGCCTGCACTGGTGTTCTTACCTATCTGCACATGCCTGGATGTGTCCACAGTAATGCTGTTGACCTTGATGCTGTGTATATGTCACATATCAACACAGACACAGCCTTAATGGACTTAGGCAGTGACAATGCACCAAGTACGCATGGAAATCTGTACATGCATCTGTTTTGCCATAGACATCTACACTGCACTGTACAGCTGTTCAACATCCTGCCACGGATCGCCTGTGTTGCACATGTGATAGACATGGGACAATGGCTAGTCGGACGTCATTCGCAGGTCAGGTTATCGGCTATAGCATGTACGGGCTGGGTTTACTAGCTGTATCCGACAACCATTACACCACCACGAGGGGCATCAGTGAGACATTACTGATCCAGACAGTTGATACTACGTCTACCATACGGCCACAACACCATGTATGACAGGGATGATATGTGAAGCTATGTGGACAGGGCTGCATGGTATGGTGGGAGTATGTCACAGGTGTGGCACAGGGATCTGTCCAGCATGTGGCCATCCTAGTCATAGGATGGTGGTTGTCCATAACGTATGTCTTTCAGATCAGGCTATGGACATGTAGCATGTCCAACAGCATAGTGTAGCATATGTCTGTATGCAAGGTGGAGAGCATGCTGCATACTGTAGGTGAGTATTGTGGAAGCTGGTATCGGCCATCCACTCATGGCCCCTACCCCTGGAAGGTGATGTGTTCCAATATTGGTCACACGGGTGCTGTGTATGCCTGTCCAATGATCTCCGTGCTCATGGATGCCACCCTGTCATGTCATGGGTACCTCGGATGACTACCTAAAGGCCATGGAGATGTCTCCAGCTCAGGGAGGTGTACTGCACAACTCCATCCCTAACACAGTGTCCATAATGTTGACCACAGCCTAGGTGGTACTTATGGGTACAGGGATATTCCCCTAGTGGTGACATCGCTGATATCATCCACCAGAATGTGCACATATGTCACATGGCTCACACACACACAGCCCATTCTGTATGTTGTTCACAACACTTTGACAACTATTGCCCATAGGTCATGGCCATTCACATCCTCACATACACAGATGGCTGACATTTGTCTGTGTGGTATGGGCCACAATGAGGGTGGGGTACAACACATTAACCCTGGTTTACTGTAGCTGACACTGGTGTGATATGCACATGTCACTGTAGCACCTTTAGTAGTTGTGAGTCTGTCAACAGGCCACTGGTAAAACACTCCTTTGACATACGAAGGCATTTGTAATCAAACATCCGTACTGTCTTGTACATCTGTACTGCTAACATCTACATTGATAATGGTTCATGGACATGCAGACCATGCCCGACAGTGTTCTGATGCGGTGCCACCAATCGTGACTGTCTTCAGCACTTGTGGGTTGATATTATCCAACACCCTATCTGTATTGGATGGGCATGCTCGGCACTTGTTCAGAGCTTCTTGGCACATCATGAGCTACTGCTTAGTATAGCACCCATTCCACACCAGTCCTCACAGGTACACTGTCTGTCCATACATTTCCAGCTTGCTTACAGTACAACAGCTGTCGTACACACATCACTCACATATCTCGTGAGACATGGTGGTTTATATGGCATGTCCACCTGTCACGTACCAGTTATATACAGGCATGTCCAACCAGCATGTACCAGTGCTATTGCCTGTCTATATGATGACTATGTTGTACATGTGGCAATAGAGCTATTGCCATGTACACAGTCAATGCACACCTCCCAACATACAACAGTACAGCTTGTGGGGGATGCACATATGCAGCCCTGCTGGGGGTTATACTGTCACCAACCCTGACTGCACCTGACAGTCATGTGGGGATGTGTAACATTCGCAACACACCCCACTCATCACATAGTCCCACATGATCCCCACCACAGGCCACACATACGGAGACACCTTGTGCAGTACCCCTTCATACTCTGTGTAGGCACCAATGGCAGCCCACATCGCCAAACACACCCACACCATCCTATAGCCGACAGACACATGTGCCCATCACATACAGCCAATAGGGGGTCATAACATACACGACACACCTGTCATAGGTGACTCTGTCAGCGGTCACACTGCTGTTCCACTCAGCAGGCTACACAAGGTGATAGTCACTTACATCCTGCTGTCGGGTAACTGGTTCTGCGACACAACGTATGCACCCATGCCACACCTCAGCAGGTACGATGTGACTGTCATTTTCCATGTTTGTGTGACTGAAGTTGTATCTCAGGGCACAGACTACATGTGCAGGGACATGCTATAGCCCACCAGTCTTGTAGCCCTGATGGTGTGGTCCGAGCCCTGGGGAGCATTTTGCAGTCATCCGGACCTGTTACCACTGTACAAGTTGCCCAAGTTTCTTCTGTCATTCCGCAGGTGTCTGGTATCTGTCCACTTTGACATACCTGGTCAAACAACATGATGCTTTGGCACAGTTGACCTGCACCTGTCAGCCCTGGGAGTATGGATCACATGTTGGACTCTTGCTGCTTTTATACTGCCTGTCTTGCACAGTGTCCAATAACAGTCACCACCGGAATGGGAACTGGCTAGCGAAACATGTGGTCATATAACACAATGCTTGACATCATCCTCTGTGACACACGCAGGCAAGGCACCCCTGATACTGCACCACTTCAATATCACTGCAGTGACTGGGACCTGCCTCTAGGCTTTGCAGAGCACACCTGCAATGACTGGTTATAGACAGACCGTACCTCTCAGGCATGTACCTGGACTGGCACACCCACGGTTGAGGTGTACACATATTCCACTATGCTGTACACACATCCTGGCTGGTTACTTAGCACAATGCATCACAGGTGCTCAACGTGCAATTTACTGTGTCCAGAACTGCTATACATAGTGTTACAGGCTGCGGATTCAACATACCCCACGGTTAACAGACCTCATTTCATGGTGTACTGGACAGTTGGGCTCATACTGCTGCTACTGATGTGAGACTGACAGTAACCCACACTTAACTGTGTTAGCCACACATGTACTGACACATTAGGCATACGCTGTCTGTGAGTCATAACCTCTGCTCGGCTGGATCGACCCATACACACCACCTCCTGGACCAACAGTATCCTTGACATGGACACTACCAACATGTGACTGCTGTTCCACACCTGGGGTTATCCCCTCATTGGTGGAATCTGAACATATGCTACTCATCCTTGTTAGCCACATATCGGCACCACACACTTCATGGCATACACAGTACAAGAGTACTACAACACCTACTACAGATGTCTTATGACAGTGGTAGTTGACGTCATGACACACGTGCAGGTGGACAATGCACATACAAATGCTGAGACATAATCCAGTGCACTTCATTAGCATGTACATGACAAAATGGATCATGCTATTCCACACAGAGCCATGATGGTACACAGCAGATAACAGACGCCACTCTGGGGGTGCAGTTCCATGGACATACTTTACAACAACAAGTGGGGGCTGTTGCACAGTGGTGTACATTCCCATGGGTGGGGTAACTCACTGGTTAGCCTCGGTCGGGCCACGGGATCCCCCATCACATACTCCATAACTAGCTACGTACACATTACTGCGACACATTCTGAGATGTACCACAAGGTATTATGGTGGTATGTCAGTAGTCATATGCAATACCCACATCTGCTCACACATACAACTGTCACCCTGCAACATGACAGAAACAGGTGATGTTGGCAACATGCTGTCTGATAGCTTCAAAGCTAACATTACACCCTCTCTCTCCCTATGGGGCCACATTCCTTGCAGGAACATTGCTGTGTCCCTGCGGTCACACCTACACAGTACTGACCTGCACTCTATATGTCCTGGGACACTGGCCCTTTGTCACCCTACAACATCCCGGGCTGTGATGTCCACAAACCTCTGAACAACATGTCTCTCCACTGGGACACCATATTCAGTAATAGCCTTATACCAGACATTGTGGCCCCTGACTGGCACACAGCAACAGTTACACTCCACACAGGTGGTGCCACAATGCAGGACTGGGACTATTGCCCTACACACCTGACTGGACTGCTCTGCATGGCTATAGGGCACATCATCATGGACATCATTTGCTGAGACTTTGTTGTGCTCCAGTCCTTTGAGGCCAGCCGGGTTGGTCTTGTTGGGGCCACAGCATGCCTCCTACACCTGGTAAACTCCTTTCATACAGTGACCAGAGCAGTTGATGATGACACAGTGGTCCACACAGCCTACATTGTCCTCTCGCTGGCTTTCAGCACCATTCTCCATTCTGGTATTGACAACATACACATCCATCTGCACACCAAAACATATGTCTCAGGATGTTATGCAAAGTGGCTAATGGACGGGACACACACACTGAGGGTAGCATACCATATCACATACTGCATTTCAGTTACACTTGGCATACCACAGTCCTCAGTCATGGGGCCCTCATGTTCGGGACATGCTTCCCTGAGGTACAGCCTACCACAGAGGGACCTTCCCTGCCTAGCTTTACAGACCACTGCATACCAAGAGCCGTTGTTGATCCACCAGCTGATACTGACCCCATTCATATGGGTATCACTGTGACGGATACCTGATATGAACATTATGGCCTCAAGCTGCATGACACTAGGTATGAACATCACCTTTGCAGTACACCATCCACCCACTGGTTATCACATAGGTGTTAGTCCCCTACATACATGTCACATTGTACGTGTTTGTACTACACATGTATGTCGCACACACTCCTGTGATTACCACATTGCCACTGTGGCGTGGATATCCTTCTACATGTCCACACTTGTCTGTACTGTGTGTGTAGCTGGTACATAGGCACCCATTGTACCTCTGAACACTGGACTTCTACACACATTCAAGGGTACAACACTCCGCTTAGGATGTACCTTACACAACAGCTACAGCTTTAAATAACACAACATTAACACACCATGACATTTATTGAGCTATGACAGTTAAAGTATGCGGCTGAAGTACAGACACCACGTCTGTACACATTTGCGGACTACATACTCAGGGGTGACCTCTGCTGCAAAGACAGGGCCCATGTCTGTAACTATGTTAATGGATATACTCCGCATATGCGACATAAAGAATAGCCACTGTGAGCATCATGCTCATGGATATATGCACACATGCAACAATGTGTGGGATGTGCTTGGGGGTTGCATTCCCAGACTGGACACTCACCATGCTTTGGAACAAGATTCCTATGTACATCACGCAAGGACACTCAGTAGCACTGTTCATGTGATACCTCACTTGGTGGATGGTGGACACATGTACGCCAGGGATCACTGCAGTGGCTGTACTGTGCAGAGATGCAGGTTGCACATGGCTCTTCTGTTCAAAGGACACTACCCTAGAGAGGTGCCACTGGTGTGAACACTGTAGTTGTTGTTACACATAGACTCGCCAGACTGCATGGTACCCCACAATGAACCTGTTGAGCTATTACATGTCCTTTGTGCATGGTTACTGGAGTAGCCCTTCCATTTAGATTAGCTGTCACGCTATTACAATGTCCTGTGACTACAGGCCATATGTATCCTGTTATTGTACATGCCAATCATGTTCTTGTTTGTCTGTCACATCTCTTCTGCTATTCTAGTATGGGAGAAATGTTTGCGTCCTTTGCAAATGAACAGAGTGGATTACATTATTTATTTCATCATAACTGTTTATAAATAAATTCATTAACTACTACTCACATCACTATACGATACCTTTGGTATGCATAATATGCCTGTTCTCCTGTGTAGCATATCTGACATATCAATCTACTATACTATACATTACACATATTTTACATGGTATCCCATAATGCAAAGCATACTTGCACAGCGGGACCACCTTAGACATGTCATTGTCATTATATGCCCATACACATGCGTACTGTTACAGTATATCCACATACACTATCCCCTGCTATGGCACGTACTTGGACATACCCTGCCACTGATGGTGGGTCATATGGCATTGTTCTGTTTAAAGCCCTCATGTTGCATCCCTTGTGGTGTCTGTGCTGTTTACCTTGTGGCCCACTGCTGGACGCACAACTTCTACAAGCGTTAGTATGATCAGCAAGACATCACTACATAAATACCATTTCCCACTTTATGCATTGTGGACACTTTTAATTAATGCAAACCAGGCTATACATACACTGACATAAGTTAATACAGAACATGCTATACATACAGTTACATACCGAGTGTTCTACATACCTTGATATCGTTCTGGTATTTCGTCTCTATCTCGCTCTTCTGTATCACTCTTTAAGCTGTTTTACGGTATGAGCATATGGTTTGCATATCTGGCAAGTCATCCTTATATACGTCGATACCTGCAACATGTGGTTTACTGCCGCCATTTGGTGTTCCTGTGTGACTAATTATGTGCACTTCAGCTATGCAGCTACTCCATTCCCCAATTACGCGGCAACAGTGGGGTATAATTGAATTCTCCACTTGGGCGTTGGCCATTTGCCCTACATTTGGGGAGACGGCCTGTATTGTGTTTTGTTGTGTGCAATTGCAACTGCTATATGTAGAGCCAAGTGTAGTTTGGAGTCATGTCCCCCATGGATTGTGTGTGACGGCTTGAGTATGTGGTTCTACATGTGACTGTACCTGTCATCGCACCCGTCTGATAACGGACTATTGCAAACAATACCTGTAACATCACCATTTTTCCATTATACAATAGATACAATTTTGCATGGTGCCTTTAAATGTGTCTCTCACAAGGTATGTTAATGGTTCAGCAGCTGTAATTGACTAACTGGATGTTTGTGCTGTAATTACGGTCTGTATTGTTATTGTTTCCAGTGTGGGGGATGTAGGCAGGTGTACTTAGCATATACGGTTTTGTGGGGCTTGCATTTCTACATAGTCCATATATATATATACATATATATATATATATATATATATATATATATATATATGTGTGTGTGTGTGTGTGTGTGTGTGTGTGTGGGGGGGGGGGGGCTCCTTCCCTAATTAAAGAGCTATCACTTAGTAGACTTCTGTTACGGGATTTTACTTTGGGCCGTTGTTAATTGGTTTCTATATGGTATGCAGGTGAGGTTGATACTTCCATACCTCCAGATGTACGGCGATATGTGCAGGGATATTTCTAAATGACAGCTATCCCATGTATGTCTGTCCCAGATATTTGCAGTCATTGCAGTGGTGTTGGTGTTGGACCCTCTGTGGCATGGCTTGCCGCCTTTTCATATGGCCATAGTTGGACACTTGCAGATCACACAGTGGTGTTTACAGGCTGACATATAGCCACGGTCAGTACACAGGATAGCACATACTTATATCCTCATTACATACCTATTGTTCTTGGACTTTGCCTACTTATCAGTTTGCATGTAACATTTCCATTTCTTACATACAGGCATGACTATTTCCTGCAACTATTGCATAATATTTGGGACATACTAATGTCCTAAACTCTTGGACAGTTGCCCTTTGTAATGTTTCATGTCAGGACACACCTGCCCAGGGAGGGGCTGTCCCTCCCAATGTGGGACAGGTGTTTACCACATGTCTACGGCTAGCTATACCCACACCTACTGTAATCATCTACCTCCGAGTTGGCACCTACAGACACTCGATGCGGGGACACACACACACTACAATCACACGGAAACACACATGGCACCCTCAACACACGTATACACAGGCTACATCACTCACAAACACAGTTGCACATGGTATTTATGTGGACCACACCACCGGCAGCGGTGACTACATGTCCTTACTATTGTCATATAGCTCACGGTTCTACTGTTCCAGTACTGTGTTCTTTCTGTCTTTCAGCCTCGTGGTTATGCGTGTCGGTGTGTGACACATTCCATAGTTGGCGATATCCTATTTATTTATTCCTCCAAGGTGTTTTGAATGTCGTTGACCTATCTATATATTTGCAGATGTCAGTGACTCCTTATATATCAACATATATATCACACTATCGCCCTTTCTATCTGTATTATATATGTGTAGATATATATATATATATATATATATATATATATATATATATATATATATATATATATATATAGATATATGCATATTTCTGATAGGGGTGGTGACAGGCACACTACACCTTTCATTGTGTGGTTGTTGGTGTATACTGTGTTTCCTGGACTCTGCACATTTGTGTTTGTACCTGTCACATTACACACCTGCCATAGATTTGGATTACCACTCTTCCCACTTTGCGAATGACAGTCCCTCTTTGTGCAGTTGTGTCCTGCAAAATATTTGTGAACATGGCAAATGTCCTGCGACTTTGGGGTGAACATATTCCCTATAGTTTATATAATAGTTGCATACAACACTTATTCTGTATCTGAACCACCTACATGTTACAGGACACGAAACACGTACCTACAACCATTACTAGAATAAGCTTTTATCTATGCAAAACACTGATGTTCTGGTTTTCGTACTGGCTGGGTGTATGTGTCAGCCTGCAGACATCCGATGTATGTCCCACATTGGTCATTTGAAATGTGGCAACCCTACCGTATGTACATCTTGGCTAGCAATAGTGTTGGGTGATTGTATACATGATTGCCTGTTCGACTCCTGGCAGTGGCCATTTTACCCTTCAGAGCAGGCGCTGTTTGTTCAGGGGTGACTAATGCTGGTTTCACCTGTTCTGTACATCACTGACCATGATCTGTGCAGTGGTCGGTGAAGCTTAGCCCTGTTTTGTGCATATCCGTATAGTCGTATTTAAACATCACTTACCAGCAGTGGGCAATGCATATTCCCGCTAATGTGTGCTACACATATTCTGATGACCTGCATCAGGAATGCATTACCCGTGCCATCGGGATTACGTTACATCCCTTGCAGGACGTGGGACCGGGAACATGCACGACGGTCACTGCATATACCACTTGGACATATGGGGGCTTGTACACGTATTATGTCATTTTGTATGTGGAGTACACTACAGCAGTTACTCCACACTGCACTCACATGGATAACTCCGTTAGTTTACATATTGATGAGTCCAGTTAATGGTATGTCCATGTGATGTTTACTGGATGTACTCCGGCATTGGGTATGTATATCACAATGAACTACACCAGATAATGTGCTACACCTTCATACGACCGTGGGTGCAGCATGCTGGGGTGACGAATACCTGTCAAGGGTACATCCCCTGCCTTGACACAACATCCATGATTACATTATGTGGAGCCCCTCATTAACGCAGCGAGGAATCCATGCTGAGTGTGTGAAGGACAGTGCTTACACACATGTGCTCCCGCGATTGCCTCTGCTCCAGTAAGCGACAGTTGCTTACTCGATGTTGTGGCAAGGGGAGACACTGTTTGCCCCATTTGGTGTTGTGCCTCTGACAATTGGGCGTGTACCTACCGATGTACCTGAGAACCTATACACACAGCACCGACAGATGCTAATAGGCGCATGTACTGCAGGTGTTGACATTCCGTGTTCCAATGGCTGTTGCATGTACAATGTTTGAGGGCTGCCTATGTAGGATTCCACAGTGGGCCACCTATACATCACAATTTACAAGTGGTCGTGTTTGTGTGCCATCAATTTTACTGTGTGTGCAGGTGGAGAGGGGTGTTAGTCCGTGGGGGCCTACACTGTCAGGGTATGTGCTATACATTCCCTCTTTGCCAAGGTCTAGGCATATTAGGCATGCCTCCGTCTACCTACTGGGGCTGGCACAGTGTGTCCATGGTCTGGATCCCTCTGTGCCTGTGTTGGCCTTAGCAATTGCGGTGGGCTGTGATGCCCTCCCCCATTTTGAACCTGCTGCAGCTATTTCCGCAGGATCATATTATGTAGCATGGCACATACTAGGAAGATGTGGGCACACATGCCTGGAGAGTACTGCAAGGCTCCACCAGATGTGTCCAAGCACCGGAACTGTGATTTCAGCATCCCGAACACACGCTCTATGATGATTCTGGTTTGTGCGTGTGCCTCATTTAGGCGTTCTTCCATTGGTGTGTATGCATTTCTGATGGGGGTCATCATCCACGGCTCCAGTGCATAGCCAGCATCCCCCACAAGATGGCCTTGTGGGATGTCCCCCCTGACAAATACCTGATACAGCTGTGAGGCATGCCAGATATGGGAGTCGTGGTAGCTTCCAGGGCTGCCAGCACACACATCCATGATAATGCCCTGGGCATTGCACATGACCTGGCAGTTGATGGAGTGGAATCCCTTATGGTTTATGCAGCGCCTACCATACTCACCGGGTGGTGACTTGATATGTATGTGCATGCAGTCTATCGCACCCAGTACCTCCGGGTAGTTTGCCACACAGTGGAAGTGACGCATATTGCTGGCCAACTCCTCCTGTGTTCGGGGGAAGTATATCTGTTCATTGGCATGTGGTAACATGGCATCCAGGAACTGGTGTAGTACCCTGGATGCCGATGTCTGTGAGATCCCCATTATATCTCCAGTTGGCCTTTGAAAGGTACCTGTGGCTAGTATTCGCAAGCTTACACATACCTTCGTGTCCACTGGGATGGGTTCCTCTCTGTTGTTTCTGGTTCTCAGGCATGGCCGGCACAGCTCTACTATTTGCTGTAAGATGTCCCTGTCCACCCTGTAATGCTCTACTATCTCCAGATCATGTAGCCCCTGGTAGGTTACCCTTGGTCTGAACACTCTTCTCCTCCTCCGAGGCCTACGGTGGTTGTCGGCATCATCCTCCACAACACCGTCGGTCTGTAACACATGCTGATGTATCACAGCTATGGCAGCTCCCAACATGTACATTTTAAAAGTTCCCCATCTGTTTACACCTATGGTGCAGTGTTCGGGAATACACAGGTGTGTGTTGGGGGCTTTCACTCTTTATATTATTTTGCTGTGTACACTGATGATGTCATAGGGTGTGTATGTACGATCGTGGTTACAGGGTATCTTCTGTGTTTTATTACTGGAACCACTATTGTGCTGCCTTTGGTGTTGCATTACATTTGGCTGCCGTATATTACCTCCTGCCATTCACTTTACATTTGTGCACGTTACACCTACCATTTGCTGGCATGCATCCAGCTGCCTGATTTAATTTGTACTTCCCTAGACTTGGCTTATGTTGCGTAATGTGTTCTATTGCTGGTCTACTGTGGGTTTGTTTTGCTCTGCTATGACAGTTCTCCTATCTTTGCATTCCAATTCCTCCCCTCCTTTCTTTGCAATCCTATGCCTCCCCTTTTCTGTTTTGCAGGTTTCTGCATGCAGGCTTGTCTACTGCCATTGATTGGCCGCCGTGAGTTGATTGGTGTTAATTGCTCAGTAGTACGCCAATTACCCTACTTCAGCATTTCCTTCTTTTATTCCCCCGACCTTCCTGTTTGTGCTATTATTCACGGTGCGTGCATCTGCTTACCGGGTTTTGGGCACGTTTTTATCCCTGTACACATGAGCTTTCGGGCACGATGTGTGCTCTCAGCTAAACAATTCTATACCTTCCTCCCCACCCATGTCATGCAGCTTTGCTTAGCAATGGCCAGGCCAGATTTGCATTGCTCTAATGTGCTTACTGATACGGTGGCACACCCCTCTGCTGATGTCATGTATCACCTCTGAGACACTCCTTGGTGTTATAGCACTGCACCATCTGGTACATCCTTCATCCGGCAGGATGTTTGCGATTCAGTATTACCTGCCTCATTTGCATGGCATTGACTACTAATTCATAGTTACAGTTCCGAACACTGTCGCAGGCCCTTGGCAACCCTTGCACCTTGCTTGTGGTGTACCATGCCTACCATTGCGTATTATGGTGAAATCCTGACTTGTCTTACATTGCGATTTTATGACATTTGTATATATTTTCTTTGTATTCCTGTTTGCGCACACATGCCCGGCAGTTGTACTGTGCATTACTGTGGACATGATATTAAATGTTTTTTAGGTGTTGTGCATCTTTTCTTGTGCCATTGGCTGTGTATTTAGCCATTGGCATATGTTAACTTTGTAATACATGAGTCTGGTCCGCTTCCATAGCTCCGATGTTCTGCTTGGGAAAATGTAAACCTTGTTTTTGGTTTACATTTCCATGGGCTTATGCTACGCCTGCACCACTTCGTGAATCACTGTATGCCTTCATTACCATGGTGCGACAATGTGCATGGGGTGATTTGCATACCTATGCCAAGGGCTGTGCAGATCTGGCATACGCTGGTAGTGCACGTGGAATTGGTTCATACCTGAATCGCTCGGCGGACATATTTGTTGTTATCCCACATACGCTACGCCTGCGCCTGGAGCAAGCTTCATGAATCCGGGGGTAAGTGTATTCGATGAGTTGAGTTGAGTTGAACAGTGTAGGAAGTGGTGACCACAACAATACAGAGATATTGAAATGTAAGGGTCCTAGGGGTACTGCTGCATTAAATACCTCAGCAGCCAGTAGGACGTCTGACAAAAGGACTGACTGCATGTAGTTCAAAAGCTAGCTCGGTAACCAATTCATGGGCATTGAACTTGTGCCTAGAGCTCTGAAATGAGTAATGAATAGAAAATGGCTGATTAAACTGATTACTTTTCAGTGGTAAACATAGAGTAATCTGGACATATGTGTATAACTAGGATTATTTCAAAGGCCCTTGGTGAAAGTAAGTAAGTTACCAAAGTGTCATGACTCAAAAAATGTTAGGTTGTAGATAGGCAGTTACAGTCTTTTAAAAAGACATCTCTCAGGTAGCAAAGAAAGAGAGGGATTGTTTTATGCAAGGGGCTTAATCAAACAGACATGCTTATGTTAGAAGAAGAGAGAATTTTTAAAGGGAGTCATTTAATTAAAGGGACATAGCTGTATGTTAGCAGGAGGGAATTTTCCATGGGAATACTTAAAATGGCTTTCTCCTAAGCAGATGTAGATTCTGATGATAAGAAGTCTGAAATGCAATGTTTCACTGACAATTATATATTCTTTATTTCTGTGGCAGTCACTTGTGTCTTTTCTCATAGTCAGTTACTTCAACTACAGTTTGGGTTCTTCTTTTACAAAATACAGCAAGACATTGGACATCTACCACTGAACCCCCTAAGTACAACATTCTACTTCACCTGTGTCGACTAGTTCATTACCCCTATTTCAACTACAACCCATTCCCACATCTCACATACACAACCTACTGCTGAAACTCAAACCTTGTACCCCATCAGCTGATCTCCTTCCAGCTGAATATCTGAAATTAGCAGCTAGAATACTTGCCTTCCCCATTTTTATCTTAATTAACAGAACTGTTACAGAATGTTCCATCCCTAACATCTGGAAAGTTTCACATATTATCCCTCTCCACAAGGGAGGTAACTCAAGTGAACTTTCAAACTTCCGGCCAATAGCCCTACTCTCACCTATAGCAAAAATTATGGAGAGATGTATTCATCGCCAACTTCTTACTCATCTCCTCCAAAATCACCTTCTAGTAGAATGCCAACCCGGTTTTAGACCATATCATAGCACCATCACAGCTCACCTATCCTTTACAGACTGTATAAATAAAAATCGAAATAACAATCTCCTATCCTCTGCCATGTTTATTGACCTCTCCAAAGCATTTGACATGGTGAATCAAGAACTATTGATAGACACACTTAAATCTCTCTCATTAGATACACTAACAGTCAAATGGTTTCAATCTTACTTAGAAAACAGACAGCAAGCAGTCCTCTGGGACAATGAACTGTCCTCTCTGCTCCCTATTACTCTCAGAGTCCCACAAGGATCAATTTTGGGACCGCTTCTCTTTACTATTTTCATTAATGATCTGTCAGCCTCCCTTCCTCAAACCACCTGTATACAATATGCTGATGACTCAACCTTAATCTGTGCCACCTCCTCACCTTCCCAACTTCAAGCCACAACCCAAAAAATATTTACCTTAGTAGAAAACTGATTCCATCAGCGCTGTCTCCTTCTTAACCCTAAAAAACAAAATTACTGTTGTTTACTCCCACTCAGAAATCTCCCACCATAAACTTCGCAGTCATCTCTAAAAATGGTACATTAATAGCTCCTGACATAACCATCAAACTTTTAGGGGTAATAATTGATCATAATCTTAATTTTGACACTCATATCAATCTAACTATCAAATCAGTTAATAGAAAACTGGGCCCTCTGTACAGAATTAAACCCTTTCTTACTCCTTCAGCCAGGACTACTATTGCCCAAACTCACCTAATCTCTACCCTCCTCTAGGCCTCACCAATTTATACAAACCTCTCCAAAAGCAATATAAATAAGTTGGCAATATCTTATAACAACATAGCCAGATTGGCCACTGATGCCCCATTTCGTACCCACCACTGCAAAAATCTCAAACTTCTCAGATGGTTAGAACTGCAAAGCCAGTTTCTTTTTCAGCAACTGATAATCATTCACAAGATCCTGCATCATCCCTCAAATACTCCCATACTCAAAAACCTTATTAGCCCCTATCAAAATCTTTTAACCTTACAATCTGCAAACAGAGTACTTGTCTCCACCCTAAAATCCAGCAACAAATCTGGGGACCGCCTATTTACTAACACAATTGGTAACCCTTGGAACAAGCTACCAAGAGAACTAACATCCCTGACATCCACTCCTCTTTTCAAAAAACAACTTAAAACCTTCCTAAAATCACAATGGCTATGTCAATGCTCAAATCCTGACTGACACTGTCTCCTTTTTGCTTCTTGTTTTTAAGTTAAGATAAAATACTTTCCTTTTTCAACTTGCAAAAGGCTTGTAAAGTAGCAAATACTAGTTAACTTTGCTGTATGTCTTTATTGTTATTTGGTACTGAGCTAGTAATCCCTGTTAAATTACTTGTTAGGAAGGCTTGCATCTTCTTCTCAGTTAATTGATTGTAAAAGCAACTACATAGGTTCAAGCTAAAGAAATGTCCATGACTGCCTCCTCCCTCCCACTTTAATAGCTTATCTATTGTTACCTAATTTAATTCAAGGTAGGAATGCGTTTGCATGTCCCAAACTAATAACTAAGCATTTTTCATCCATAATTAGCAATGTACATGATTTTAACTGGGTCTCTTTACCATTACTTATGCTAAAATTGCTGGCATGGACGAATTGTCCCTTGCTACTGTGATTGTTTATTTCTGCCTGCTTTGCTTCCCCCCTGTCCCCGATTCCTCAGCCACCCCCTAGACCCTTACATTTATTCCCTCGTAATCCTCCTACAATTTAGTATACATTACCCACCCCTTAAAGACATTTACATTAAAAACCATCTTCCAATTTCTTCTCTTTGTCAGCTCCTGTTGCAGCCCATTCCACAGACTAAAAACTTTATTTACAGACATTCTCAACCCAATTTTTTCCATGAAAACTCCTGCTTGCCAACACCATTATCCATCCACCCATCCATTCACACACACACACACACACACACACACACACACACACACACACACACACACACACACTTGTAGATTATAATATATATAGATATATCGACTTTCAATTCATCCCAATTTAACTCCATTCTCCACAGCATAGATTGGTCCATTCTAAAACACCTCCCCCTAAATGATGCTGTAAGCACTTTCAATAACATATTCATGAATACTCTAAACTCCTTAGCTGCCTCTAGGAAGATCAGAGTAAAATCAAACCATGCTCCTTGGCTCTCCAAAGAGACTAGGTCCCTTATGAAACAAAGAGATCATGCTTGGAAAACCTGGACTAAAACTAAACAACCACCTTTTCTTCAAAAATACAGGCAACTGAGGAACCTTGCAAAAAAACATACAACTAATGACAAAAAGTTATACTATAGCTCTGCTCAGTTTAACAACAAATCCAATCCTCGAAAATTTTGGTCAACTCTCAACAACATCCTCTATCCTGGAAAGCCTTCTAATCCCTCCCCATACCCTAACTCTTCCTCTCAGGAAACAGCTACCCTCCTGAATAAACACTTTATCTCTTCCATCCAAAATCTGGTAACCTCTAAGCCAAACTCTACTTTGACACCCACCTCTCCAAGTCCCACTAACACAACTTTGTTTTCTTTTGAGCCAGCTCCCATTACTTACATCAAATCTCTAATACTCAAGCTAAAACTTTGCTCTCCTTCCACTGACAATCTATCTCCTACATTCCTCAAACTTGGTGCTGACTCAATTGCCTATCCTGTGTCTATACTAATTAATCAATATATTCTGGAATCAAATGTCCCCACCCTTTGGAAATCTTTCTTCACTATCCCTCTTCATAAAGGTGGAAACTCCACTGACCCCTCAAACTACCGACCCATTGCCATTCTGTCCCCCCTCTCCAAGATATTAGAAAAATGTATTTACTCACAGCTTCTCAATCACCTCCTCACACACCACTTACTTACCCCTACCCAACATGGATTTTGTCCTCACAACAGCACCACCACTGCCCTCTTCTCCTTCACTCATATCATTGCAGAGGCCCTAGACAACAATAAACTCATTTCCTGTCTCTTCCTAGATCTCTCCAAAGCCTTCAATACTGTCTCTCATCCTCTACTACTATCCAAAATCACAAATCTCCACCTATCCCCCTCCGCACTTGCCTGGTTTAATAGTTACCTATCTGGCAGGGAACAATCTGTCAAATGGCTCTCATCCTCCTCACCTTTCCTTCCCATCTCCACTGGCGTTCCCCAAGGCTCCATCTTGGGACCCCTTTTGTTTAACATCTTCACCAATGATCTTTACACTTCAGGCAAATAATCCTCCTATCCTCCCTTATTCAGTATGCCGACGACTTCACACTTATATCCATCTCAAATAACATTCCTGAACTACACGCCCTGACCCAACGGGCCCTACTATCCACTGAACAATGGCTCTCTCACAACCTATTGATCCTAAATCCCAAAAAGACCAAACTCCTACTTTTCCTTCCCTGTTCACTTTCTCATCACAATACCTCCTTTTTTATTACATCTTCTAACAATACAAATATCCAACCTGACAAACACGCAAAACTCCTAGGGGTCATTATCGATGATGAATTCAAGTTCAACCTACACATACTCCAATGTATAAAAAAAAAAACAGAAACCAGGTCTGCTATATCTGAACAAAAAAATTCCTAACTCCTGAATCTAGACTTACCCTGGGCCAGGCATTCCTCCTCCCCTCCCTCTTATATGCCGCCCCAGTTCTTACCAATATCCAGGCCTGCACTCTAAAACTGCAACAGACTTACCATAAAATAGCCAGATTCATTACTAACTCCCCATACAACTCACAACACTGCATTTCTTTAAACTCTCTTCAATGGCTTGAACTTCCCCAGTTTCTGCTATCTTATCAATTTCATATGCTACACTCTATTCTTTATAAACTCTCCTTCTGTCTATCTCTATCTTCCTTAGTCTCCATTTACATCTCATCCCAGATCCTCCATACTTCTAACCAACAATTACTTGATATCTACCACCCAAAAAGGTCAGTAGGCAAACTACTCTACAAACACTCCCTTGCCCATGCTTGGAACAAACTTTCCATTGACTTACGTTCAATCTCCCACACCTCACACTTTAAAAATGAACTAAAAGCTTATTTTTTCAATTCAAGAACCTGCCCTTGCCATGACCCTACCTAGTCTTCCTTCCCTTTATGTACCTCAAAAGGACCATACTTAGTACCTCATTACACCTCTCTCTCCAATGTGTCTACTATGTATTTGCACAATTTTATACAAACAAAAAATGTTCATTGTTGACCTATTGAACTATATCAATGTAAAATTGTTACTTAGCTTCTTTTTAATGCAACTTTAAATTTATGCATGTATCCCAACATATGTGAATCATTTTGCTATAACTGCTATTATATCAATATTGTTTAAAATTGTACTTGTTTCAAAATCTATCACTGGAGCTTTTCTCCTCGGGTCTCCACTGAAAATGGGCCACACGCCTAGTTGGACAAACCCGGTTAACAAATGTCAATAAATATATATATATATATATATATATATATATATATATATATATATATATATATATATATATATACACATTTATCATCACATACATATACACACACCCATGTGCATGCACACATAAATATATACCAATACTACAAAAGCACTTTTTAGATACTCATATAAGCTACTACTTTGGAATACTATCCTTCTTATCAATACACATTTTTAGTCTCCTCCCTCATCTCTACACTACTCACTTCTTCACCTTCCATGCCTACAAACTTATAGCATATAGCTTTCTGCACACAATCTAACCACTCTACGCTATCCTAACTATCCATATATCACCCTACAAACATCTCCCTACCCTTTATTGTGCCTCTTTCTCTCCATTTCTCATAACATTCCTTTCAGTAATATACCATATGGATATCATCTTACCAAACCTCCACCTCCACTGTTTTCTACCCACCATCCAAACTCTCACCATCTCAACTCACAATGACAGTAAGTCAATTGCTACTATTTTGTACACTCACAACATTAGCTCACCTCATTAATTACCATAATATTCCCATATCTATATCTCAACTCCATCACAAACACACATATATTACATCATAAAACCCTCTTTCGCTCCCTGTCTATCTCTCCTTTTCTGTACTAATATACATGCTCAGATTTGTTCTCTTACAGATATATTAAAGTTAAGAATAGCACCTTATCAGCAGTACTGAAAGTCAGATACATATACAAATTACGCCATACCTCCACACACCACCTGCATCCTGAAACTTAGTTGAGATATTCAACCTATCCCTAGAACCGCGCATCAGCTACCCACCATGGCCAACCCATTACTTTCCAATGTTTCCAACACAGTTTTCCTATCAGGGAATGAAACTAAACTCATTCTTTTTAACATTTACCTCAGAAGCATCTGCAACAAAATTCATGATATCCGTCCATGTCTAGATTTTTACACCCCAGACATTCTAATCCCTACTGAAACCTGGCTAAAACAAGAAATAACTGACAATGAAATTATTCCCCCGGTTTTAACATACTCAGAATGGACAGATATCTTAAAAGAGCAGGTGGAATTGCTATTATTTATAAAAACAACTTAGAAATAACTCCAGCCCATCTGAATATCCCAAAATGTAATAATGCTGAACTTCTGATTGCATACTTCAAAATCAAACAAAAGAAACCTATATGTATCTCAGCAGTATGCCTCCCACCACTCAACAACATTACCACAGTCAAAAATATCCTACACTTGGATATCTGACAACATCCCACAGGAAACCTTCATCTTAGGTGACCTGAATTTAGACAGGCAGTCCGCAAACAACAGCAACCCCAAGGACTCTATTCACCTATTTGGCTTCACCCAACTAATAAGCTCCACCACCAGAATCAACAAATGCACTAACAGGGTGTCCACGCTGGACTGGATATTGACAAACAAACCCCATAATATAAAATCCTTTGGTTGCTTACCAGATACTATAAGTGATCACCTTCCAACCTATGTAAAGTGACAGCAATGTGGTGCACCCAAACAATCTATTAACAAGTATACAATTTAACCAAATTTGACAGACACAATTATTACAGCCCTGTTGCTCTGCAACTGCAATGTATTAAGACTAATGCCTGTAGATGAAACAGCTACTCACTTCAATTGCACCTTCCTAAAAATACTAAATGATTTAGCACCAGTTAGGACAAGAAGGGGAAAATCTAACACAGTGCCATGGCTGACAAAAGAAAACAAATAGTTCATGCTGCCAAAGGATCAAGCATGAAAAATATAGTATGAGAATAAAACACGTCTACCAAAATTTTAGATTTCTCAGAAACTGTACCAAGATCTTTGTTAAATTTAACAAAAAAAAATCATACTACAGTAATCTCCAAAAAAAACAAAGCATCAAACAACCCCAAGCATTTTTTGGTCCTGTCTAAACATACTATTATACCCCAGCTGTACCAGTATACCTATTTTAAACAACAGAGTCCATTGTCACTCAGTTCAACACTCATTTTCTCCAGACAGTTCTATCACTAATCAATGACAACCTGACATCACCCCCTCCAACTTTCATCTCTTCTCGAAAGCAACAGATTGTCCCAACATCAACCATAAAAAATTACTAGCCAAATTAAAAAGAACAACCTCAGCTGCTGATAACCTTCCCACTGAGTTCCTCAAAATAGGTTTAGAAGCACTAGGCTTCAGTGTTTTCATTCTGATTGACTGGTCAATGAAAACTGTGTCCAATCCATCTTGAACAATCTATTATTATACCCTTTCACAAAGGAGGTACTTCAACAGAGTTAAACTATAGACCTATTGCTATCCTATCACTCCTCTCTAAAATCCTCAAGAAATGTATTCACTCTCAGCTTATGAAACATATAACCAAACACAGTCTCCTCTCTAGTACCCAGCACAGTTTCAGGCCCAACATTCACTCTCAGCTTATGAAACATATAACCAAACACAGTCTCCTGTCTAGTACCCAGCACAGTTTCAGGCCCAACATTCACTCTCAGCTTATGAAACATATAACCAAACACAGTCTCCTCTCTAGTACCCAGCACAGTTTCAGGCCCAACATTCACTCTCAGCTTATGAAACATATAACCAAACACAGTCTCCTGTCTAGTACCCAGCACAGTTTCAGGCCCAACATTCACGCTCAGCTTATGAAACATATAACCAAACACAGTCTCCTGTCTAGTACCCAGCACAGTTTCAGGCCCAACATTCACTCTCAGCTTATGAAACATATAACCAAACACAGTCTCCTGTCTAGTACCCAGCACAGTTTCAGGCCCAACATTCACTCTCAGCTTATGAAACATATAACCAAACACAGTCTCCTGTCTAGTACCCAGCACAGTTTCAGGCCCAGCACAGTACTACTACTGCTCTCCTCTACTTCACCAGTGTAGTAAACTAGTACAGAAATGAGAGCAACCTTGTTAATTCACTTTTCCTTGACCTTTCCAAAGCATTTCACACAGTCTCCTTCCTGACCTTGCAACATTAGGTCTCATTTACCCCTACCTCTCCTGGTTTCACAGTTATTTATGCAATTATCAGCAGGCAACTAAATGGCAACAAAACCTTTCAGCATTACATCCAGTCTTTGTTAGTGTTCCCCAAATACCAGCATATGGCTAAAAAATTCTAACTTGCTGCTTAATTAAAAAAAAAAAATAATAATACAAATAAATAAAAAGCAAACATAGGCTATTTACATCAAAACACCTTAACCAGAAACAAACATTTCATATTACCTCAAATAATAACACAAAAATAGAAACCATAAGCCAGACTAAACTACTCAGAATCATAATACATGACAACTTCATATTTTATCACCACATACTTCATTCCATCAAGAAAATGCAATAAAAACTTGGCTCCCTCTATAGGACCAAACACTAACTGACAAATCAAGCAAGGATTACCTTAGCAGCAACATACCTCCTTCCTTCTCTGTCATATGCTTCCCCTATTCTTACAAATATCAACACTACTTATAAAACTAAACTAGCCCTCTGCTACTACAAAACAACTAAATTTCCTCCAACCAATCTTATAAAACATACCACTGTCTTGCATTAAAACAAATTAACTGTCGTGAACTCCCAAACCAATTGACATATTCATAACTAATCATTGCCCACAACCTATTGTACTCTGCAGACAAATGCCCAACATTACAAAATTCTCTACTCTACTAGTCATACACAAGAGATCTTCACTCTAGCAGTAAACTCTTACTATGTATTAGAAAGGCATTCAATAGAGACTCTCTTTATTCCCATTACGTGTCAAAACTCTGGAATGAAATTTCCCACACAGTTGACATAGATGGAAAACTTAAATTGTTTCAAAACGTTGCTTAAACAGCACCTTTGCCAAATATGGCTCTGTTCTTGCTGCTCAGCTGGCTAGCTTTACTCGGATTATTCTCCTTGTACTACACTAATTTCCTAAACTCTTACTTTTCCTGTTCATTTCTATAACTTCTCCTTTCATACCTGTCTTATCAATTTTAAGCTACATTCCACTTGTTGGGGTGCAAATTATTACTAACCTCAAAAATACCACAGTTTGATCTTTTCCCTGCAGCCATCATGCTATCAATACATTGTGTTACTGTATGCTATTTCTCTATAGGCTCATAGGTTCATAGGTTTTTACTAGGCTAATGACCACAAGGGCCTTTTCAAGCCTAGCCATACATCCCAAATCTCTGACAAGTTCTGATACCCTTGATAACTGTAAGTAGGGGCTTGGGAGATGAAACATTTACAGGTTGTCTGTGTCCATTAGAGACATAGGTGCCAAACCAGGGATGATTTTACTGGTCCCCATCCAATTGTCCAAGTTGCACTTGAATTGGGTTAGGGAGGAACTCTGCCTCACTTGGATAGGGTCCATATTCCAGAGACTCGGTAGTCTCCGGGATACATACCTGTCTTTCCAGCAGGTCTTATTTATATTACAGCCAAGGTTTAAGTCTTTAGAACTTGCAATTCTGGTGCTGTTTGTTTTGTGGATATGCAGGAGGTCCATCAGAGTGGGGTCTGACAATGCCCTCTATGCCAGGCATAGATCTCCCCGCAAAAGCCTGTAGGAGACAGAATACAGGGATAGGGCCTTGAGAATGGTCTGCATAGGACATTTTACTTACACCCTGTATTCTTTTAGTCAGGAACCTCTGTGGATGTTCCAACTGTTGGATATGCCTACATACCAAAGGGGGCACTGTACTCAATGATAGGTCTGATGAATGCCAAATACAGTGGAACAGTGAGTTCATTGGACATAAATACCATACCTTATTCTGTGTTGGGCAACTTATAGACATATTTCCTTACTACTGTTGACACGTGATGATCAAAGGCTAGATTACTGTCTATGTGTATCCCCAAGTCCCTGACTACTTGGTTAGATCTAAGGGGTGTGTTGTCAATATGATAGTTACCAGAAGTGGATGACTTCCTGAAGGATACCATTATGCATTTCTTGGTATTTAGTTTTAGTCCATGGCTCCGACACCAGTTGTTTGTCTGTGTCAGCCCTTCCTGGAGAACATTTCTGTCAGTCTGGGATTCAATGACAGCTCCTAATTTGCAATCATCTGCAAATTTACTCAGCCAGAAACCATTAACATTGGCTTTAACTTCAGACAAGTAAATGCCAAAAAGGAGTGGTCCAAGAACCAATCCCTGAGTGATTCCACTTGTGACCGGCCTCTTTGTAGAGGTGGACTCCCCAATTGTAACTTCCTGGGTCCTGTGAGCCAGATGGCTGTCCACTGGGTGACATACGGGTTTGTATCTCACCTCTTGAGTTTGTCAACAATGCCTGAGTGGAGTATTGTGTCAAATGTCTTGGACAGGTCAAGGTAGGCAGTGTGAATCATTTTGGTCTCATCCATTGCTTTTTTGACTTTCTCAAAGAAGTCCAGCAGGTTATGTAGCATGACCTGCCCTTGAAAAGACCAAACTGGGTTGGGTCCAGTGTCTGGAGATTTACTATATCACTATTGATAATTTGTATGATAATTCTTTCCATGGATTTACATATAGGACTAGTGTCTCTAGTTTCCAGGGTCTGTAGATGGCCTGCCTTTGTGCAGAGGGATGACTTGCTATTCTCCATTAATGAGGCACAAAGCCTGTTTGGAGGCTACAGTTAAATAGCAATTCTGGAGGGCCTGATAGGTCATGTTTCATGCTGTTTAGAAGACATCCTGGGACATTGTCTGTTGAGTCCATTGATGTGGTGTTCTTGGTCTTAGGGAGAGCATTAAGGTCCTGTTCCCTAGTGAGCAGGGGGAGTTATATTTGGTATTTCCTGAGGGAAGGTTGAGGGGGAGAGAGGGGTAAAGCTGGAACTGAATTTATTGGTCAGTAGGTTTGCTATATCTTCTGGCTCAGTATAGGTGGCTCCATTTACAATGAGCTATGTACACAATTGTGTATTGCCTTTGAGGTCTCAGACATAGCTAAAGAATGCCTTGTGGTTGTCCTTGGCCTGGGAGGCCAGATTTACCTCAAGTTTGACTTTGGTAAACTTTATTTTTCCTCTGAGGAGTTTGTTTAATTTGAGAGTGCTTTTATCTTGCTGGGTGCTGCATCTCCTAATTTTTGCCATGGTGTTCTTCTTTGCGTTATACAGCCTATTGATTTTGTGATTCCACCAGGGTGGCTTGTTTTTTGAGTTAGTTCTGTACTTCTCCCTGGTGGGTACAGCTCCCTCTGTGCAGCTATAAACATGCTTGTACATTCCATCCTTGAATATTCCAGGTTTAGCTGGGGGTCCAGGTTTTAATTTTACTTCAAAGAAAAACATTTTGTGGTCTGACCTTACCAGGGAAGACATTACAGTAGGTGATGTGCAACACTCTGCCATGTTGGTGAGGACCAGATCCAATATGGATGCACCCTTTGTTGGTGTATTGACAATCTGGCCCAGGGAGTTTGTGTTTACAAACTGTAGGAATCTCTGTGCCTGTACATTTGGTGTCATATATAATTCCCAGTTAATAGTGGGGTAGTTAAAGTCACCCATGAATATGGTATTGGGTTGGATGGTGAGTGTTTCCAATAAGTTTAAATACATGGTATGGGTTTCCTGGGTCATGGGGGGAACTATAGCTTGTAAGGAAGTGGTATTGGATTTTGCCTATGGTGATATGAACATGAAGTAGCTTAAGTGCATTGTTCTGCTTGACCAGCCTTGAGGTATATTCATTTTTATGTAAATTGAGACACCTACACCTTTAGTCCCTGGCTGTGTAGTAGCTGGTTTAAATGTGTGGAAGGCATTATTACCTTGGACTGCTGGTCTGCTCTCTGCGGCTTTAAACCATGTCTAAGTAACTGCAGAGATGTCAGCATTCTCTAGGGTGAGTAAAGCTTCTAGGGAGTGGAGTTTTTTGTTTAGACTCCTAGCATTGAGCAGTAATACCTTTAGATTTTCTTGGTTTGATTTGCTATGTTGGAAATACTTTCAGTTTGGCATTGCCTAAAAAAGGCACTATGGGGGAAGAGAATGTTTTAGCTAATATTCAAAAGCCTAAAAGGGAGAGATGCAGACCATCCCTGACAAAACAGCATGGTCTGTTGCCCATCTCCTTCTATGCTGACAAATATTGCATCCCCGTAGAATTACACGAGAAACTAAGCCAATTATTAAAGTCAGTCATCTATTGTTCATATTATGGCATCATCCTTGGAGAAACTAAAATGCTGCTCAGTGCTAGGCTCATACCAGCCTGAGACACATATTTCGAGAGCTCCATGATGTCTGTCTTTCTATAGTCTAGGGAGGTACATCTCAGATCACTCTAACCAACCTAAACAAAGGTGGCTTAAACAAATTAACCTCTTGGTCTAACAAAATAGAAAAATTTGCTACCAGCTCCTCCTGCCGATCCCATCACTGTCAAGCCCTTAAACAAATAAGCTAAATAGTATTACCAAATTTACTAAAATTTAACCAACTTACCATGGCATACCAAATAGTCTACCACCCCAATAAAGGATCAACTCTTTCAGGCCTACTCAATCTCTACAACAGCAACTGCCAACTAAGATCCACAAACAAAATGCTTGTAGAAATATTGAAAAGCAAATATATGCCTGGAGACTCCCTTTATTCAAGTGCACTTGCCAAAATCTGGAACTCCCTCCCCCATTGAAATCAGAATGCCAAATAAATTTAACTTCAAAAGTCAGCTGAAGTCCTATCTGTTCAATTCCTGGACATTCAAGTATCAAGACCCAGACTAACCTAATAAATACCTAGTTCTTCTTTCATTATTAACTGCTAATGGTGCATTAAATTATAAAGTTGTACTGAGGAAACATGCATGATACTTGAAAGTGTATCACTTTCTTACATTAACCACTGATATATTTACAAGACAAAAGGACTATGTTGTATATTTTTTCTATAGAATTTTTGAAAATTGCCTGTACTGTGATTATTTTGCATGTCTTTCTTTATTGAATGTTCATGAAAATTATTGTAATGTGATGTACTATGTGGAGCATTTCTCCCTGGGCCTCCACTAAAAATGGGCCATTTCTGCCCAGTCTGACTTTCCTGGCAAACAAATGTAAAATAGATAAATAAAATAAATAATTTACTCCCACTTGGACTGTGACTGAGTCACACTGGTACTTGTGGTCCAATGACCTGAGTGCATGTGTAATGTGGTGGATCCTACCCCCTGATAAACAACTGACTGTGAATTTCTCCTTATTCAGCCTGGTGAGATGGACATCAGTGTGTCTCATAAGTGAGTCCCCAATGACCAGAATGTTCGATTGTGTGGTGGCTTGCTGTCACGCATCTTGTCTTGATATAATAGAAGATTCTTTGTGGGTTCTGTTCAAGCAGCTTTTTTATGTACAAACACATTACATTGGTGATCAAGAAGAGGAAGAGGAGTGTGAGGGCAGCACCAAGGATCAAATGGTGATTGTGAGGGGGAGTTCAGGGAAGAGTTAAGACAGGCACTGGGTGGCAGTGAAGTGTTACCGAATAGTTGTGTAACTACAGCAGAGCTAGTAAGGGAGATGGCTAGAAAGGTGCTTGGTGTGACATTTGGACAGAGGAAGGTTGGCAAAGAGACCTGGTGGTGGAATGAAGAAGTACAGGAGAGTATACAGAGAAAGAGGTTGGCGAAGAAGAAGTGGGATTGTCAGAGATATGAAGAAAGCAGACAGGAGTATAAGGAGATGAGGTTTGTGGCAAAGAGAGAGGTTGCGAAGGCTAAGGATAAGGCTTATGAAGAGTTGTATGAAAGGTTGGACACTAAGGAGGGAGAAAATGATCTGTACCGATTGGCTAGACAGAGGAACTGAGCTAGTAAAGATGTGCAGCAGGTAAGGGTGATAAAGGATAATGAGGGAAACTTACTCACAAGCAAGGAGAGTGTGTTGAGCAGATGGAATGAGTACTTTGAGGGGTTGATGAATGAAGAGAATGAGAGAGAGAGAGGGTTGGATGATGTGGGGATAGTGAATCAGGAAGTGCAATGGATTAGCAAGGTGGAAGTAAGGATAGCTATGAAGATGATGAAGAATGGAAAGGCTGTTGGTCCAGATGACATACCTGTGGAGGCTTGAAGGTGTTTAGGAGAAATGGCAGTGGAATTTTTAACCAGATTGTTTAATGAAATCTTGGAAAGTGAGAGGATGCCTGAGGAGTGGAGAAAAATTGTTTTGGTACCGATTTTTAAGAATAAGGGTGATATGCAGAGCTGTAGTAACTACAGAGGGATAAACCTGATCAGTCATAGCATGAAATAATGGGAAAGAGTAGTGGAAGCTAGGTTAAGAAAGGAGGTGATGATTAGGGATCAGCAGTATGGTTTCATGCCAGGAAAGAGCACTACAGATGCGATGTTTGCTCTAAGAGTATTGATGGGAAAATATAGAGAGGGTCAGAAGGAGTTGCATTGTGTCTTTGTGGACTTAGAGAAAGCATATGACATGGTGCCTAGAGAGGAGTTGTGGTATTGTATGAGGAAGTCGGGAGTGGCAGAGAAGTATGTAAGAGTGGTACAGGATATGTACAAGGGTAGTGTGACAGTGGTGAGATCTGCAGTGGGAGTGACAGATGCTTTTAAGGTGGAGGTGGGATTACATCAAGGATCAGCTCTGAGCCCTTTCTTATTGGCACTGGTGATGGAAAGGTTGACAGACGAGATCAGTCAGGAGTCCCCGTGGACTATGATGTTTGCTGATGACATTGTGATATGTAGATAGAGTAGGGAACAGGTTGAGGAGAGCCTGAAGAGGTGGAGATATGCTCTAGAGAGGAGAGGAATGAAGGTCAGCTGGACTAAGATGGAATATATGTGTGTGAATGAGAGGGAGGGTAGAGGAATGGTGAAGATGCAGGGAGTAGAGTTGGCAAAGGTGGATGAGTTTAAATACTTGGGATCAACAGTTCAGAGTAATTGCGAGTGTGGAAGAGAGGTGAAGAAGAGAGTACAGGCAGGGTGGAGTGGTTGGAGAAGAGTGTCAGGAGTGATTTGTGACAGACGAGTACCAGTAAGAGTAAAAGGGAAGGTCTACAAAAGGGTAGTGAGACCAGCTATGTTATATGGGTTGGAGACAGTGGCATTGACAAAAAGGCAGGTGTCAGAGCTGGATGTGGCAGAGTTAAAGATGTTAAGACTTACACTGGGTGTGACGAGGGTAGACAGGATTAGGAATAAGTATATTAGAGGGTCAGCCCAGGTTGGTCAGTTTAGAGACAAAGCTAGAGAGGCGGGATTGCGTTGGTTTGGACATGTGCTGAGGAGGGATGCTAGGTATATTGGGAAAAGAATGCTAAGGATGAAGCTGCCAGGTAAGAGGAAAAGAGGAAGGCCTAAGATAAGGTTTATGGATGTGGTTAGAGAAGACATGCAGGTGGTTGGTGTGACAGAGCAAGATGCAGAGGACAGGAAGAAATGGAAACAGGTGATCCGCTGTGGCGACCCCTAACCGGGAAAAGCCGAAAGAAGAAGAAGAAGAAGAAGAAGAAGAAGAACATTAACTTGGGTAGCTTATATATGAGCTAACTACATTAATTCTCACAAGCTTACTCTCTGACTGTACTTTCAAAATGGCACTAGACACAGCATGTGCCCGGTATGTATATGTACATGTTCATCACTTGCTATGCTTCTTAAAGACACAAACATACTGTGCTCTACATCCTTCCTCTTTTGGAAAAGTATGATACAGAGGATATCAATTAACATGCAAGTCGTACAGATACCTTTTTGCCACGCATTATACAAAACTATGTACGTATATACAGTTATGTGTAAGTCGCCATGTATCTCACACCCGGTCTAGACGTGCAACCAAATCGTGTGATGTAAAACTGGGATTCAGGCTTAGCAACAGCAATCATTTCTTTAGAGTGTTCAACCTTCGGAGTGTTGGGAACATTCTTAGGACTAATAAATGAATAAAGTGGAAATAGTGCCTAAATACAAATGAATAACCAAACAATAAGGCACTGGAAGGTTCACCAGATAGAAACATCAACTTTATTGAGCACATGAACAAAATGAACACCTTAACTGTATCACCACGTTTTCTTCAGTACAACTTCATCAGATGAGCATACAAACTTCTAACCACCATTTATATACAATCTTTAATTGATCAATTAACAAAGTTTTCCACATTTAAAGACAATACAAAATTAAGTGCATAAAAATTGTGCATATGGACCCTGTTTAAAACTCATAAAACCATTGTAAATACAATAACACAATAAAATGAGAATGTAAGACTTTAAATACACATAAAAATAATATAAAACAAACAGTATAAACTATGTAGTCACATTTAAATTTTGTGTTTTTAAATGTGGAAAACTTTGTTAATTGATCAATTAAAAGTTGTATATAAATGGCTGTTAGAAGTTGGTATGCTCATCTAATGAAGTTGTACTAACGAAAACGTGGTGATACAGTTAAGGCATTCTTTTTGTTTGTGTGCCCAAAAAAGTTGGTGTTGCTATCTGGTAAACCTCCCAGTGCCTTATTCTTTGAACATTCTTAGGACTGGAATCAGATGGTATGACATGTTCTGGAACTGAAGCAATGTCTGAGTGATTCTGAAACTTGGAGTCTATACGCTGTGGTAACACTTCTGGTACAGGAAGGAGGTTCCTGCAATTCCTCCTGTATTCCACACCCTTGGAATCTACAAGGTAGGACCTTGTCTCAGTATAAACACCTGTTATCTGTCCAATCTGGTCGAAACCTTTCGCCATTTGTATCCTCACTGTCTTTCCTTCTTTCAGTGGTCGAAGAAATCTGCTTGATTTGTCATAACTGGACTTCTGGATAGAATGCTTCTTGAACAATTGGGCTCTGATGGTTCTGCTGTTTTTAGCTTTAGGCCTCAATAAACTGGAACTAATAGGCAATGTTGTTCTGGTTTGCCTGGATAGAAGTCTCTGAGCAGGTGAGCCAAGTATCTTGCCATGGGGTATGTTCCTGAGATTAAGCAGATTCAAGAAGATATCAGTATTGTTATGCTTTAACATTTTCAAGTAATTGCTTTTCACTCTGCACTGCACCTTCAGCTAGTCCATTTGACTGTGGATATTCAGGACTGCTAGTAACATGTACAAAGTCCCATTCTCTTACAAATTTCTGAAACAACTGACTGGTAAATTGAGTACCATTGTCAGAAATAACTTTGTGTGGACTACCATGGACTGAGAAATGACATTTCAACTTGGTAATAACAGTAGTGGATGTTAGTTCAAATAAGATTCTACCAATACTAAATAATGCTGATTGTTCCACTCAAATATGTCAGTAGCAAGTATTGACCAAGGTAGTTCAGGAATTTGACTTAGCTGAAGTGGTTCTCTTTGTAGATGTGGTTTAGTACTATTGCATATTGAACAATAAGGAAGTACTTTATCAATGTCTTTCACTAGCAAAGGCCAAAATACTAGTTCTCTTGCCCTTCATTTAGTAGAGTTGGAACCTGGGTGACCATGATGCAACATTTAGATGTATTCATGTTGTAAGGAAGTAGGAATAACAATTTTAGGACCTTTGAAAATAATCCCATTTTACATCAACATCTCATGTCTGTAAGGAAAATAAGTTTGCACTTCAGGTGGTACACTAGATTGCTCTGACGGCCATCCAACATTAATGTAGTGGTTGAGCTTTTACAAAATTGGATCAGTCTTTGTATGACCTCTCAGCTCAAGTCTCACGGCAGAAAAATTATGCACTGTCATTATGTCAAAGTCAAAATTCTCTGTGTCAAGCTGTTCCATTGTATTTCTGGGTGATCTGGATAAGGTATCAGCCAGATAAAGAAGTTTGGCTTTACATAGACCATTTTGAAGTTGTACATTTGCAATTTGAGTATCATTCTTTGTAATCTTGCTGGAGCTGAATGCATAGGCTTCTTTAGAATGGTAACTAGAGGTTGGTGATCAGTTTCGATTTGAATAGCTCAACCATAGATATCATGAAACTTTGAACATGCAAATACTATTGCCAAAAGTTCTTTTTCAATTTGAAAATACTGCATCTCAGTTTGGGTAAGTGCTCTACATGCATAGGCTACTTGTCTTCCTTCCAGAAGAATAACTGCACCAAGACCAAATTTTGAAGCATCACAGGAAAGAGTCACTAGTTTATTGACATCATAGTATCTTAATGTAGGTGGGGGTGGAAATTTTCTGCTTAAGTTCTTTAAATGCCTTCTGGTGCTGTTCCAACTAAAACCGTGCAACATGTTTGCATGTTACCTCTCTTAAAGGTGCTGTCAACTCACTGCAGTCTGGTATAAACTTGCCTAGATAGTTGACCATGCCTAGAAAACATTGTAGAGCTTGAATATAATCTGGTGTAGACATCTCAAGAATTGCTGCTTGCTTAGACAGGTCTGGTCTTAAGCCAGTGCTTGTAAATAAATGACCTACATACATAACTTCTGGTAGTCTGAATTTGCACTTTAGAGGACTGAGCCTTAAGTTCACTTCACATCCTCTGTTTAGCACTCTGCCTTGCTCTGCTTCACCGTTGCCTCCAACTAATAAATCATCTACTATTATGGCGCAAGGATAACCCGAAAAAAAAATTGCTCTATTGCAAACTGGAAGACTTCACTTGCAGAATGTATTCCAAACAGCATCCTTAGGAATCTATATCTACCAAATGGGGTACCAAAAGTGGTCAGTAATGAGAATTTGTGATCAAGCATCACATGCCAAAATGAACATTTTGCATCTAAGACAGAAAAATCAATGGCATTCAGTGTTAGGGCTGCAACCTCTTCGAATGTATGCATTGGATGATGTGTTTTTTTTAATGCTTTGTACAAATCTCTTGGGTCAATATATATTCTGATTTCATCTGAGCTTTTCTTGTGGGCTGCTACCATTGACAATACCCATTCAGTTGTTTCTGTAACTGGACAAATACACGTTACTGTACCATTTTATACAACTGAGCTTTGACTTTATCTTGTATAGCTATTGGAACTTTTCTTGCTGGTTGGACTAGGACTGACCTCCCAGTCTAACTTCATAGAATACACAACTGGAAGTTTGCCCAACTTGTCATTGAAAACATCGGCATATTCTGAGAAAATGGCATCAGAAAAATTGGAACTAGGATATGCGCTTATATGACGAACTTCTTTGGTAAAAGAAAGCAGATTCTGTCTCTGAGACCCAATAATGATTGCACAGGTCATTGAAATACATAGAATAACAAGTTGTAACAGTTCCTGGCTAAATAACATAAAAGTACTACTGAGCCTTCGGTTTGAATTTCTTCACCTCCATAAGCAACAAGTTTCACACTGCTAACCACACTGAGTTGCTCATTAGTTCTCACCTTAGCAAATTTGTCTGCTGATATAACATTACACTTTGAACCAGTGTCTACTTTGAGCTTGGTGGATTTACTATTGATATGGACAGTACAAAACACTTCGTTCCTTGTCAATAAATTTACTGCGTTGAACCTTTCTCCAATTACTAATATACCATCTACATAGAAAGTAGACTGCTGCAATTCTACTTGATCAGTTTGCTTTATTGTGTGACTGCTCTTTGTAACTGTGAGGTTTACTTGATTGCAAAATCTTTGAAAATGGTTCCATTTTTTACACTTGTGGCATTACTGACCAAATGCTAAGCATCTTTCCCTTTTAGACTCATGATGTGCACCACAATTGCAACAGTTAACAATAAAACTAGATTTGAGTTTTGCTGACTCGCACTTGTACTGCACTGAGCATTTTGCTGATTCATCCTTGTACTGAACAGAGCATGGTCCTTTCTTAGAACTTGCTGGAAAACTATGTGGTTTCCATGGTGAACCAGCAGGGACTGTGGCTACCATGTGCTTAGGACTGCTTCTGTTTGCCACATATTGCATGCTGTCTACATTTACTCTGGATCCTGCTGAAATTGTGCTGTTGTCATTTGCAAGCACACTTGTGTGCCTTTCTGTAACTTCATGGATGGCTTTACTCAATGTTAAATCACTGTCACAAAGCAAAATCTTTCTCACAGCAGCACTATTAATACCACACACAAGCCTGTCCTTTATCAACTCATCTTTTAAGTCACCAAACCGACATGTTTTAACCTTGTTTCTCAGCTCAGTAATAGAAGCTGCAAAAGTTTTCCCTGGTTTCTGATCTGTTGTGTAAAACAAATGCCTCTCTAATGTAATATTTATCTGGGGTTTACACATTTCCCTGAATTTGTGCTTCAAACACTCCCTTGGTTCAATTTTCACCTTCTCCTTCATATACTGCTGGTGCATACACAAATTAAAGATCTTTTTCAATGGCCTCTGACCCAGCTAGGTTTAGCAAAATGAATGCCCTGGTGCATGCATCTTTGTCAAAATAAGCTACTTGTATAAAAATATATTCTTGCTCAAATATTCTCCAATTCTCTGCAATATTTTGATCAAATACAAGTGGTGAGGGCTTTCAAAATCCATCTGCTTTATTTACACATACCAATGAAGGATTTTTACAAAAATGCATGAACACACACACACACACACACACACACACACACACACACACACACACACCAGAAATTTATGCCAGTACTCGTAACTTTGCCCAATGGCACGATGAGACTCTGAATGACTGAATTTTGAAAAATAAGTTTCTTGGGCACTTTAACACTCTCAAAATTTTCGTACAGCAAAAGCCATTGATCATCATTTTAAGAAACATTTCAAATAACTGAGCTGTGCAAATGAATTGGACAGGAGAAGCTCATAGTAAGAAACATTTCAAAGTTACTGCACTTTGCAAATAGACAGTACATGACACACTGAAACTACTCCAAAATGGTGGGGCTTTGCTAGATAATTCTTTAGGGTGCAAGAAACACACTGTATTGGTGGCACTTAGCAAATAGACACACCCAGCACAAGAAACGTTTCAAAATGGCTGTATCTGACTGCACTTTAAGAAATAGTTGCACTTTGCAAACAATTAAAGTCTTCGGAATACATGCACAGTAATAAGCACAGACTGTAAGCACTTTTACACTCTTTGAGATACTTCAAATAGCTCTAGTTATGCCCTTAATACAATACGAAGTCATAGTCATGCCAAAAGACAGCACTTTACCAAATAACATGCAGTTGTGTTGCTTTATTTATGCATAATGTGCACATTTTCTATCCTTGTTATATTTGTTTTGTTCATTTAATTTCTTTTCATGCCCATTGTACTTTTCTTTTGCTTGTTTTACTCTAAACATGCCCGTTTTGCTTTAAGTACATGCATTTCACTTTATACATACTCATTTCATCAGATATCTTAATCTTAAACATTTCACTTAATTAATAACACTTTTGTGCCTCTCACTTGTTTAATATTATGGTCTGTGCCCTTGTAATACACCATTTTATCTATTTTGTAAGTAAACTGTTCATGCAAGTTTTCATTACCTTTGGTTCTTTTCTGGCTCTTTTCATGCTTGTTTTTCTTAGTTTACCTTCACTGTTACGTCTGCACCTCATGGCTCCATATATCAATCTCTGGAATCCCGTTTCTGACATCATGTCACTTGTCTTGTCTCAATATAATAGATTAGTCTTTCTGGGTTCTGTTCAAGCAGCTTTATTATGTACAAACACATTACAGTTACAGTTATTAACTTTAACTTAGGTAACTTATATACAAACTAACTACATTCATTCTAATATGCTTACTCTCTGGCTGTATTTTCAAAATGGCACTAGACAAAACAAGTGACCCGGTATTTATATGTGCACTTTCATCACTTGCTATGCTTCTTAAAGACACATACACACTGTGCTCTACACTTGCCTTATGGGCTTAGAAGTAGAGGCTCACTAGATGTGGCTTTGTGTGTTGATGTGGGTGTTGTTTTGAAATAGTGCATTTGGGGCTGCTGAGGTTATTTGTTTTGTGTACTTCATCTAGGATGTCTTTGGGGTTTAGGAAGGTTACACTTAAGTGCCTCAGCATATGTGGGTCTATGGTTCTACCTCACATAAACGAAACACCAAAACACCGACAACGCAATCACCGAAACCACATAACCGACAGTACAAAAACACGAAATTCCACATGCCCGACAACGAAATAACCGACGGTACACAAACACGAAACCTCATACACTTCACACACCACAATCAACAAACAAAACACATTCCCCATCCAAAAACCACATACGCAACACAAGCACACCAAAATCCCTACAAATCCACACTAAACCTCACATACACAACTACCTACAACCCTAACCCAAACCCTAACCCTAAGGTCTGTCACTACCGCACTTACCTGGCCCGCTCCTAACCCTAACTCACTTATCCTGCCCCTAACCCAAACACAATCACTACCGCACACTTACCTGACCGCTCCCTAACCCTAACTCACTTATCCGCCCCTAACCCAAACACAATCACTACGCACACTTACCTGACCCGCTCCTAACCCTAACTCACTTAACCCACCCCTATCCCCACAGACCGTCAATATCCACACTTACCTTACTCGCACCCTAACGTCCGTCACTACCGCATACTTATACAGCCTTTCCCCATGTCGGCATCCTCGGCGTCGGTGCTTTCATCTGTCGGGTCGGTCTTCTCCACTGTCGATCTTCTGGGTCCCGTCGTGTCGGTCTTCTCAGCTTTCAATCTTCTGGGGCTCTCGGTTTTCGTGTCGATGTTCCGGCGTGTCGTTGAAGTGAGGTAGAACCGGGTCTATATGTCTGCCTTGAATTGTGTGTGATGAGTACAGTGTGTGTACTACTGGCAACCTTATTGACATTAGAAGTACTTTTATGTGAGAGCTTTGCCTCCAGTGACATTGTGTAAATACATCTTTCACATACTATATCAGTTTGTTTGAGAATTGACTGGTTGTAAGTAAACATAAGGTAATTTCTACATTGGCTTAGAATGCCCATATCCACTAAGCTGATAACGAAGATAGTGGGGAAGTTCATATCCATGGCAACAGATCCTTTTTTTATTGATTAAACAGTTGGAGTGAGAATATAAAGCAATGTCAGGAGAATCCGGTTTGGAACTTTGGGGGCACTGCTTGTCACTGCAAAGTAGTTGTCCTGTGTACAACTAGGTATTGGTGGAATTTCAATTGTGCTTTTACACGAAAAATGTTACTCAAGATGTCTGTGTCTGTACAGAGTACTGCCAAACACTTGAGTGGAAAGTAATACATAGACCCTGAAAATTTAAGGATGAAGTATTTAGGCAGACATTCTGAAGTTAGAAACAAATTAAGCAGTGCATACTGAAAACAAAGAATTAGCTTGTCAAGAATGATGAAAAGAAGGGAGTCGCATGAATGGCTACTGCCTGGCTACTACTAGTGGTGGTCTCGCTTTACTCTGCTGGGATACAATGCTCCTTTGCTTCTTCTCTCACCAGAAGCAAAGCATTAGCACCAATCCAAAGATGATAAGCAGACCACAGCCTGTTTGGTGATCCACAGTCTTGTCTCAGTTGATGCAAGGGTCTGCTAGATGCCTTGAATAGCAACCAGACCAGTGAAAAACATCAAGCACAGGCACTAACTGCCCAACCAGAAATAGTCAGGAATCAATGCACTGTGCTCCTTCTATCTCCATGAGTAGAATATTAACACAAATTCCAAGCTTGTCACCTATGAAGCAGTTATTAGGCTTTCTGGTGATCAGCAGTCTTCAGGAAATAATGTCACTGTACTCCTTCTTTCACCAGGCGTAAACAGAAGCACTAATCCCAAGATGACTACTGAGAGGCAGAATGTGGGCTCTTCAGTAACTGGTAGTCTTGCAATAGATGTTTAAATGTAAGATGAAAAAAAGGGTTATAGCCTAAGCATTGCAGTGTGCACTAAGCAGTTAGATATGACAAAGGGGGTAAGTTGCACTTTAGTTGTCTAAGTGGACAGCCACTAATTTTAAAAGAGCAAGATAAATTGAAAGGTGGTGGGTACTTTTGTATTCTGGTTCTATGGAATACAGTGGGATGGCCAATAAATTTAAATAGTTGACGGGAATGATTTCATAAAATTATAATTTAGTGCTTACTCACAACAGCCAATGAAAGGGAAGAGGGAAGGAGATATGTTGTCGAATTAACATAAGGGGTGGGCAACTAGCAAGACAGTTGTGTTTAAGAATACAACAGCAACAGTGTGGAAGGGTGGGAAAAAATTCTGCGCAACTCACAAGAGAAATAGCTGTGGTCTCTTTCCAAGTTTTAATATGCAATTAAAAGCAGACTACAAGTAAAAAACAGCATAAAGAAAACAATGTATAGTATGCAAAATAAACAAAGGCAATAAAGTAATACAAAATACAAGAATGAAAAAGCAAACTAACCTTTCCCTCACAGCAAGTTGTGGCAGAGTCTGGGTGACCTTTTCCAGTAAAGCCTGTGGCTTGTTTTTTTATGTTAAAATGCTATGTTCATTTAAGAAATATTTAAAAAAATATTTAAAAAATTATGTAAATAAGCTCAGATATAGATGGTTTTACCCTACAATTATAAATGTACACCGTGTGATGTGTAACTTAAATGTGGAGCTTTTCTTCCTGGGCCTCCACTAAAAATGGATTTTATCCATTCAGACTTTTTCCAGTCAACAAAGGCAAATAAACAAATAAATTATTAAAATAAATAAACGAGAAGGGTCAAACAAAAGATTTTGCCAACTGAAGGAGTAACAGTGTCTAAGGAATGGGTGCCTGGCAGAATAATGATTAAGGGTTTGAGTTGTTAATTAATAAACTGCTTTCCAGGGTTTCATTCCCTCAACCTCCATTTGCCTACTGTGTGATGCTGAGGAAGTCATCCAAACAGACAGTGAACTGGGTCAGTTTAGAAATAAGTTTTTCAGTGGACACCTGAAATGTATGATTAGTAGCTACCAATGAACCTAAGATGTAAAGTAATTCATGAAATCCTTAAAATCTTTAGAGAATTTTACCATGCCTTAACAAACCAAGACTTGATCCACGTTCTACAGACATGCAAAATGTTCCTAAAAATGTTTGTATGCTTCCACTTAAAACAGGAAATATGCAAATAATCTCCAGAACTATTACTGTTATGGAAATGTATTTATTTGCTAACCAGGTAAGCCCACTGGGCACAGACCTCCCTTTTCAGGGACAACTCTCCTGAGCATTGTCTAGTTAAGTGGCTTGCTATAACCACACAGTAGGCATATGAAGGCTGAAAATATCAAACTCTGAGCTACAGGAAGGATGATATTAACAGCTCATAGCCTTACTCATTTGAGCTAACTCAGGAAACTATTAATCCATACTATTAGATATTTCAAAAATAAGGCCCACTATAGATGTATAAAAAACTCCCTCCTTTAACCAAAGCCCTTTCACATAGAGGGAATTTCACTTCCAATGTAAACTTTTGCTTTTTGAAGATAAATATTCTTTTCCTACACTGAAACCAATTGGGGATTGTCATTTACTATCATCATTGAGACCAGATACCCTCATTAGAACAAAGTATAAAATCTTCACATCTATAAAGGTAAAAGGGCTATCATGCCATCACTAATTCATAATAACAAGTGTGATTTCATTAGACATATGGATACAGAGTATTAAATATTCTCATTAAAATCCAAGATATCATTAAAGACCTATATGCAGAAACAAATGTAACATTATCTGTAGTCCCTTATTTATTTCATCTTATTTTTCTTTTACGTTTTTATTAGTCTTCTTAATACCTCCCTCCCTTCTCAGAGTAATCACTGCAGTTAAAACATTGGGCAAATTATTTCCAAATACTCACCTGTAAATAGGCACTCATCAAGGATTCCCACTGTCTCCCTTAATGTTTTCAGGGGTGTCACAGTCACTGACGTGTCACATAAGACCATCCATTTCTTTGATTTTTAAAAGCAGTGCTTCAGCATTAAAGTTGAGAACTGAAGAAATGAACTACCACTATGGGCAGTAAACACAGAATCTGTGGATGCATTCAAGGTGACAGGGTACTGACTCTGACAAAGTTTTGATATGGGGAGAGGGTGAGAAGGAGAGGAGGAATGAAGTGGAGCTAGAATGTTATGTGAACTTAAATGGCAGATTAGTGGGACTAAGTGTCTCCTGCAGCCATGAGACATTGTAATTGTAGTGTATTTCAACTTTCCTGAATACTGGGATTTTTATGCAAAACTGAAAAGTATAATTTTCCTTTGACTTCATTACACCTTAAATAGGCAGTAATATTGGATATGACAGTGTAATTGGTCGATCTGCAAATGTTCGACACTCAATTTAAACATGGGCACGTTGAGGAGCTGAAGTGTGAGAAGGGAAATAATGTGTCTGGGAAGTGTTTTATTTGCATACACCACTCTGTGTTAAGTTGTTTTATGCTGATGTTGCTGAGTTACTTGGACCGTTCAATGCAGATTGGCATTTGCATGTGTTGGTGTTCCACTCTTGATTATTTGGGTGTCGACATTTGTACGTCGATATTTTGATGTTTCGGAGAAGTGATGTGTTGATGTTTTGGGCCTGGGACTCCGTGTGTCGATGTTTCAAGCGGTTGATGTTCTAACGGTAACCTATAATATAGATATATATAGATATATATATATATATATATATATATATATATATATATATATATATATATATATATATATATATATATATATATATATATATATATATATATATATATATATATATATATATATATATATATATATATATATATATATATATATATATATATATATATATATATATATATATATATATATATATATATATATATATATATATATATATATATATATATATATATAGATATAAAAGGCTGTAACATCTGACAGAGTACTAAAACTATTGGCTTGACTTGCCAGTGAAAACTGTAGATAGTTGACAAGTGTCCTGGATGGCCCGAATAATCATTGTTTATGTGTAACAGTAAACTTTCAAGCAGTTTTTCTGGCTGTTTTACAGATGCAGTCACAGATACCAAATTTCATTACCCTGGGAACCAACCTCCACATCACTGCACACACTTTGTCACACCCACTCTCATTATCCCTTAGAATGAAACTCCACAGCACTGAGCATGCTTTGTCACACCAAGTCTCATTTCACTCATAACCAACCTCCACAACACTGCAAATGCTTAAAAGCACCCACTATTATTACCCCTAGAAACATACTTCACAACACTGCACCTGCTTTGTCACACCCACTTTGATTACCCCAAGAACTAAACTCCACAGCACTGCATGTGCTTTCTCACACCCACTATCATTACCATCAGAACCAAATTCCACAGTACTGTACATGCTTTCTCACACCACTTTCCATTACTAGTAGGACCAATCTCCACAGCACTGCATATGCTTTGCAAACCTACCCTCCTTACCATAAGAACCAAACTCCACACACTGCACATGCTTTGTCACACTCACTATCATTACCCCTAAAACCAGCCTCAACAGCACATCACATCCTTTGACACAACCTGTCTCATTACTCTTGGAACAAACTCCAAGGCACTGCATATGATTTGCCAAACTCAACATCACAACACATGCTTTGCCACGCCCATTCCCATTAGCCCTAAAGCCAAATACCACAGCATTGCACTTGCTTTGTCACACCCACTCTAAATGCCCCAAGAACCAAACTCCACAGCACTGTACATGCCTTGTCACACTCACTGTCATTACCCCTAGAACCAGTCTCCACAGCACTACACATCCTTTGTCACACCCACACTCATTCCCCCAAAAACAAAACTCCAAAGCACAGCATTTGATTTGGCACACCCAAGCTGAATACCCTGAGAACCAAAATCAACATCACAACACATGATTTATCACACTCACTCACATTACCCGGAGAACCAAACTCCACAGCATTGCACATGCCCTGTCACACCCACACTCATTAGCCTTAGAACCAAACATCACACTGCACATGCTTTGTTACATCCACTCTCATTACTCCTTAGAACCAAACTCTACCTCACCGGACATTTTTCATCTCACTCACACACTCATTACCAAAAGAATAAAACTACATATATTTATCTATTTATTTATTTATTTATTGACATTTGTTGACCAGGAAAGTCCACTGGGCTTGAGACCCATTTTCAGTGGAGGCCTGGGGAAAAAAGCTCCAAGTTACATTAAAATTATTATATGAATTTGTAAACAAACAATTACTTATAAAGAAAGTAAAATAATGCAGAAAACTATCTAAACAGCACATATGTTGTAAAAAGACACAATACAGTAACAATGGAACATTAGCATGTCGGAAAATTATACAGTTAGAAATATTTAACAATACAGCTCAATTTTTTGGGGGGGTAGGAAAAGGTAAGTGTAGTGGGAAGGAAGAATGAGAGGTAAGTGTAGTGGGAAGGAAGAATGAGAGAGTTAAACTTAAAGGTAGGATAGATATAGCTAGAATCTTATACTTAGGTGGTGGGAATATGTAGATTATAGGTGGCATGGTAGTATTAAAAGTAGAAAGTGACAGAGAAGAAAAAATGTGTTAAGATAGTTGTATAGATGTATGGACTAGGATACTAAAGATTATGGATAAGTCATATGGGGTAACAGTATGACATATACAAAAGTATATTTGCTTTGTGAAACAGTTTTGCTAGATTAAGGAGGCTGTGGATATGTGTTGCATGTGCAGCTGGGGTTATCAGTGAGATGTTGTTTTAATTTTCTTTTAAAGGAGATTTATGTTGTCTAATTCTGTAACTGATGATGGGAGGGTGTTCCACAGCTTAGTTATAGAATGGGAATAGAGGCAGCTACCTGCTCTTTTACTAGGTTTTCATACTTTAAGTAGGTGTTTGTTGTTAGAGCACAGATTTTTGGATGGGACGTAAGGTTTAATGATATTTTTCAGGGAAGGGCAACACTCGGGTTTATAAATGAGTTTATGGGCAAAGGTAAGTTGTGTGTAATGTAGGTAATGTGCAAATTCTAGCCAGTTTAGTTCTCTAGTGGCCTGGCAATGGTGGGAGTGATTTGGTTAGGCTGATGTGAATTTTGCAATCTTATAATAACTGGCCTGCAGTGTGTGTTGCAAAGAGTTGTGGAGATTGAATATAGGAGACCTATATAGTAAAGTTGGAAGGAGAAGACTTTTTGAAAGTTTTATTCGGATGGATTTGTCTAAGTATTGATTGTTTCTGTAAAGTTTGCCTGATTTTAAGTGAGTCTTTTTTATTGTGTTATTAATATGCAAGTCAAAGCTAAGTTTGCTGTCATTTGTAATTCCTAGCAGTTTGGCCTGATTTACTAACTCTTTTTGGGTTTTGTTTATGGACAATATAGTAAAGTCTGTGGGAACAAGTTTAGATGCAAAGATGAGTAATTTAGATTTATTAGGGTTGAGTAATAGCTGTGATATGTTTAGCCAGAGTTCTATGGATGTAGACTTTTTGTGTTAACTTTTGGAGGTCAGAGAAGTTATTGGAGGTACAGATTATGGTTGAATCATCTGCAAATTGTATGGTAGTACAGTCAGAGAGAACTTTATGTAGGTTAGGTCATTTATAAAAATGTTGAACAGTAGGTGTCCCTGGGGCACTCCTGTGTTATTTGGGAGAAAGCTAGAGAGGTTATTCTGCCATTTTACGGACTGCTGTCTGTTTTCCAAGTAACTAGTGAACCAGATTAGGGTGGATCAGAGCATCGTAGTGATTGCATTGGCTGGATAAGTTTGATGTGGGAGACTATGTAGAATGCTTTTGAGAGATCCAGTAACAGAACTGATGTAAGTAGGTTAGTATCTAGGGCGTTATAGATGAAATTTGTGAAGGAAACTAGGGCAGTAATGGTACTGTGGGATGGTCGAAAACCATGTTGTGAAGGGGATAGTAGGTTGTTGCTGGTTAGATATTCAACCAGTTGTTTGTGGATGCATTTTTCCATTATTGTATATAGCAGGACAGTATGGAAATGGGTCTAAAATTAGGTCATGAGGGTTTCTACCTTTATGAAGTGGGGTGATTACTGATTTTTTCCAGAGCTGGGAGACTGTATGTTCTGCAAGTGATCAGTTTATAAGGATATTTACTGGGAAACCTATTGCCTTATCACTAATTTTGAGGTATTCTGGGAGGAGATTATTAGCGGATAAGGAGCCTGGTTTCAATTTGCCAAGTAATGTTTGTATTTGATAGGTTGCTACAGGTTGGAAGTTAAAGGATGGTATGGAGTGATATTGCCTTGAGGTATGGTGTAAGGGTTAATGGGAGTTGGGGTATTACCTGCATTTACTAATGTAAAGATAATATCAATAAAGTTTTTATTAAATATTTCAGTGATTTCAACTGGGCTTTTGTCTGGAAATGGAGATGGGTTTTGGGTGCTGCCAGGATTTTGTAATGAGTTCACAGATTTCCAGTAAAGTCTCGGATTATTACTGTAGGTGTTTATTTGTTTGGAGAAGTAACTCTTTTTGTCCTGATTAATGGCTTGTTTTGCTTTGTTTCTAAGTATTTTGAATACAGTTTCATTGGGTGGGGTCTTATCTTTTCTCCATTTGAGCCAAGCTTGGTCTCTATTAATGAGTAGTTGTTTAGTTGCATTTATATCACATTATCAAAAGCCGAAAACACCGAACACCATTTAATCGAACCTAAATAATCGAAAGCACACAATATCAAACATTCAGAACAGCAAATTTTTTTCCCAGGTAAAACATTTGCTATTCCGAAACACATTCACACAACACAGGCATACCAAAAAAACCAGCAATCCACACACTTACACTTAAAATCATACATCTAACCCTACACTAAACTATGCAAACACTATTATCTATCCACTTACCTTAACCCAACCCTAACACCTAAGGTCCGTCACTATTTCACACTCACCTTACCTGCATCCTAACCCTAACTCACTTAACCCGCCCCTAACCCTAAACTCTGTCACTATCGCGCGCTCACCTCACCAGTGCCCTAACCTTAGCTCACGTAACCCGCACCCTAAACCTAACGTCCACACAATCACACACTTACCTGAATCCCCCATAACTTTCCACCACAGTGCTAAAAATAGCGAAGCCACAGAAACGGACAACCAAATTCTTTCCCTAGGAAAGAATTTGATGTTCTGCAGCTTCGCTATTTTTAGCGCTCGATGCATAGTGTTCGACATTGTGACATTCGACGTTATCGGCTTTTGATAACGTGACATGAACCTGTTTGATTGACTTAGATAGCCAAGGAGCATGGTTATGTTTAACTCTCTTTTTTTCGGTACTTACGTATTATCGCAACCAGATTTTCGCGGTAATAGCACTTACTTCCCGATCATGACAAATGTTCGTTAATGTTGTTAAAATGTAATATAGCGTGTTTTAACAGTACACCTTATTTTCTGGACTGCTATCCATACATGTCTTGCACGTTGTACTGATAGCAGTCCAGAAAATAAGGTGTATTGTTAAAAGAAGACACGAACATTTGTCATGATCGGGAACCAAGAGCTAAGAGGCATTGTGTTTGATTTCCAAATAGTCATGTCATATAAGTTGGAATTGGGAAAAAAAGGGCCAAAACATTGCAGCGAGGGTGCCAAATTCAAAAAAGATGCATATATCTCTGATCCAACAGACTTTCCACTACGCTTAAAAAATGCACATGTAAATAACCGCATTCCTCAGAAGCCTGAATACCTGCTGTAACTAGCAAGCCGCTACTGAATGCCTTAAACCAATTCTTGCATTCAGCTATGGCGGTAAAGGATGCTACAGTAGCCCTGACAATTGAAACCAAACTGGAAGGAATGTACGTAGAATGGCCATTATTTCACAGCATGGGCTGACAAAGAACATTCAGTGGGTGGCCTTGCAATGCAGCGACATTCTGCTGCCAGTAAAGAGCACAAAGAAACAACAACAGTATGTTGTGTACTTTGTGTTAGTAGGACTCTGGAAACCAACATATTTTGTTAAAGAAAACACACAGTTTTCCATTTCAAGCACATTAACTTGCACATTCACTGATCGGGAAGCAGCCACTGTTTTTGTGAAAATCTGGTTGCGATAATACGTAAGTACCCTTTTTTCTTATGGGAGCTATGGAGTTAAGGGTATCTAGGAAGACAGTGTTGAAATAATGTACTGCTTCATCTATGGGAAGAAATTTCAATGGGCTCCAGTTTAGTGTTTGTAATAGGTTGCAAAAGTGAGACTGGCTAAAATTGGCTAGATTTCTGGTATATTTGTATGAATGAATGCTTGGGGTGGAGGCTGATAGTCTGTGTATTAGGGCTGGTAAGTGGTCACTTAGGGTGCTGGGAAGTGTGTTGGGATTTGAGTAGTATTGTGGGTTGGATAATAATATCCAGTCTAGGGTGGATTAGGGTGATTGTTTGCTGTGTGTGTTGGGGTTTGTATAAGTTGTGTAAATTTGAACAGATTGATGGAGTTTGTGGAGTTGTTTGGTGTTAGTTTAAGCCAATTTATATTAGTGTCACCAATGATGATGGTTTCCTTTTTGCTGTAGTGATTAGACCATGATAGGAAGTCTTCCAGTGTTGGGATAATGGAACCTGGAAGAATATAGATGATGGCGATAGATATTTATGGTTGTTGAAAAATAGTGATGCTAATAGGATTTCCATATTGTTGAAGATGGGAACTATTTTTGGGTGGGATATTATGTTTAAGTGGTTACGGTATACTAATGCTAGGCCTCCCCCTTTCTTATGAAGTCTATCTTTTCGTAATATTTGATATCCAGGGGGAAGTATTTCTGAGTCTGATATCTGGGGTTTGAGCCAGGTTTCTGTTAGAGCAACTATATCAGATGAATACTGTGTAAACCATACATCAAAGTCAGATATTTTGTTTTAGATACTACAGATGTTTAACATTACGATGCAAAGGTGTTTTGGTGTTTTCACTGAGAGTGATGTAGAGTTGTTAATATGTTGGGTGGGAGAGGGCCCAGGGTTTGGATGAATATCTCCACTTTAGCATAATAATGTGATGACAGTGGTTTGGATTGTGGATTAAATGTAGTTAAGTAAGGAGTATGCATATGAGATGTATAATTGTTTGATTTTAGGTATATTAAAATGCAGTTTGGTCTTAAAAGTGGTGGTGCCTCTGTGATTGAAGAGTGATGGTATAATATCAGAGTACCTATTTTGGGATGAGTTATGGTATATATATGCTGTAGTTTTTGTTGGGGTTAGTTGATGTAGTGTGGTGTTGTGAGAAGTGAGGTGGTAGAGAGTAAGTTAAAGAAGGTTAGGGATGTTACTAATAGTAGAGTTACAGTGTGCATGATGTGAGATGTAGGAGGGTTTTAGTTGTTTTGGGAGTGAGATGTGATGAACTCAGGTGGGCTTAGAGCCTATGAGAAGGTTGGAAAGAGTGGCCTGTGATGTACAAAGCTAGAGATAGTGGGGGCGGGAGTGAATTGGGAGCAGGGTAGGGGAGAAGAGTGATTGCAGCGAATGGAGTGGGCTTTCTCCTGTAGGTCCAAAAGTGAAAAAACTATCAGTGGAGGACTAAGGAAAGGTATGTGGAATCAAGCATTTAACTTTACTGAGTGGGTTATCAATGATACATTTATGGGAGTGACTGTGCACTAAACCTAATTAATAGGGTTGGGTAGATATTTTAATAAGTTTGCAGCAATTATTTAACTGGGATAAATAAGTTACAGTAAAATATTAGTAGGCTGAAATATAGGTGGGTAGCGCCAGGTAGTGGTGACTATGAGGAATTTATTTTAACCAGATATTGACCGGAGCTTAGGTCGGGGTCAATTTTGGGTGCCCAAACTGTCATGCACACCATACAATTAGAGAAAAAAAATGTTCTAATCTCTGATTATGTATGCACATGATTTCTCACACCCACTATAATTACCCTGAGAACCAAACTCAACAGCACCATTGGTTGCACCGCCACTATCATTAACCCATGAACCAAACTCAGAAGCACTGCACATACCTTGCTGAACCCAATCTCATTGCCCATAGAACCCATCTACACAGCACTGCACGTGCTTTGTTACATCCACTCTAATTAGCCCGATAACCAAACTCCACAGTACTACTCATGGTTTATCACTTTTGCTATCATTACCCCCCTAGAACCAAACTCACATAGCAGTACACATGTTTTGTCACACCCACTCTCATTATCCTGAGAATTTAACACCACAGCACTGCACATGCTTTGCAAAACCCACACTTAAGGACCTTGAGAAGCGAACTCCATAGCACTGCACATCTTTTGTAATATCCAGTTTCATTACGAGGGAGACAAACTCCACAGCACATGCTTTTTCACACCCATTCCCATTACCACTAGAACCAGACTGCACAGCACTGCACATGGCTTATCACACCCGCTCTCATTTCCCCAAGATTCAAATTCCAGGGCACTGCATATGCATTGTCATACCCACTCTCATTACCCTAGAACAAAACTCAAAAGCACTGCTAATTACACCAAGAACAAAACTTGACAGCTCTGCACTGCATTTTTCACACCCACTCTCATTACCCTTAGAACCAAACTTCACAGCACTGCATATGCTTTGCAACACCTACTCTAATTACCCCAAAAATGAAACTTCACAGCACTGCACATGCTTTGTCACACCCTCTCTCATTACCCTGAGAACAAAACTCCAAGGCACTGCACATGCTTTGTCACACCCAGTCTCATTACCCTGAGAACCAAACTCCACAGCATAATACATGGGGCCGGATTCACGAAACCTCCGTGTAAGAGTTAATATGTCTTACACGGAGGCTGCAGTCTAACGGTATGACGTCAGCATGCCATGCATATTCATGAGGGCATGCTGAATCATACCCTAGGCTAACACGGTCCGTGTAGGAAAGTAGGGGGCGTGTCCGAATGCCAAGTTCTGTAAAGAGACATGCCCCCAGAAGAGTCAGAGTCCTGAAAGTAAACACCCATGAGCGAGTCCGCAGAAAGGTCAAGGTACACAACACCACATGCCCTCATAGACTATAAACCCAACTGTAATGTAAAACGTAAAAATAGCAGTTTAATTTTTTTTTATAATTTCCAAAATGTTTGCCCGTAGTTGCGCTCGTTTGTGTGGGTATGCCCTCCACTCAGCCAAAGTTAGCAGACATTGAAAAGCATATAAGATCTAAATATGCAAATTAAGCCGAGTAGCAATAGCGTAGCAGTAGAGACGTTGGCCAAAGAGGAGGTAGTCACGGTTCAAGCTCCCACAACATCATTTACCATTTTTATTTAAATAAGCATGAAACAATCCCCTAACATACACACACATATATATATATATATATATATATATATATATATATATATATATATATATATATAAAACTATAATTTAAGTAAAATGTAATGAAATGGGCCATGTATTTTTGAAGAAATCCAACATAATAAAATATAAAAAAAGGATAATAATTGCCCATAGCTTAGCAAGGCTTTAGCAAGCTGAATATGGGTGCCCATAGGTGAGCAGCGCTTTAACAAGCTTAATATGAGTGCCCATAGGTGAGCAGTGCTTTAACACACTTAATATGAGTGCCCGCAGGTGAGCAGTGGTTTAACAGGTTTAATATGAGCGCCCGGAGTTGAGCAGTGCTTTAACACACTTAAAATGAGTGCCCGTAGTTCAGCAGCACTTCACCCAGCATAATATGAGTGCTCATAGCTAAATAACCCGTTACCCAGCGTAAGCCATTTGCACGAAGCTGCGCAGCGTGCCAACCAGCTTACCGTCGGGCAACATTGGGCAAGCTGTATCAAAGCCGCCTTTACACAGACACACCTCCTAGCCTGTCTAGACAATAATAAAATAAAAAAAGCAATGCCCAGGGTCGGTCCTGGGATACTGTGCACCATAGTCAAAGTACTGAAACACTAAGCCATGACAGTTGTACTGAGAAATGCAGTATTAGCATATATATAGGAATGAATGGAAATAGAAGCATGACAAAGCAGGTTTTTTTTAAGTTGATAAATATCCAAAATGGCCAATCACAGATAAGTGTGGTAAAACCGGCATATATAAGCCCCATAGGCGGGAATACACAGGATAACTGATTGTGGTACCCATTTGCAGTCAGGATGGCAGGTGCAGGAGAGGGAAGTCACTTTAGAGTACAAAGGTGGGGTGTTGAGGAGTCAAAATATATGGTTTGGCTCCTAGTCCATGATCATGAAGCACAACTCATGCAGGGCCAGGTTCACTGGGGTGCGTACAAGGCAGAGGCATGGAACCGGTTGGCACATGATCTCACCAGTGCCACAGGCATTCCGAGGACTGGTGAACAGGTCCATCACCACCATGCGGACCTGAAGTGACAGAAGGAGGACCAACTGAACCTTTAGATCCAGGAGGCCCACCAAATGCCCAACAACCCACTACTGAGTAAGTATCCATGTAATTAAGTATGTAAGAAATGCTATCCTAACCTATAGTATGGAGATGTATGTTCCAATATTACTTCCTTTATATTACAGCTGCAGGTGTTCGTTCCATGAATCAGCGAGCCCATGCTGATAGGCTGCTGAGGTTGCGCCAGCAGGCAGGTTAGTAATTATTTAGCTGGTATTGTCATAGAATATAAGTGAGACAGATTGTAAAAGAGTTCAGTGTTGTAACCCACTAATAAAGGTCAAATAAGCCTAGAAGAAAGATTCTGCTAGTATTGTAAGATTAGATAAGTGATGCAGCCTGGAAAATAGTGTAATGCAATCCAGTAACAAAGATTAAACAAGTCTCAAAAAGAGTTTCCACCTGTATTGTAATATCAGATAACTGCTGCAGCCAGAAAATGAGTGGTAATCAATCAACAAAGGATAGACAAGTGTCAAATACATCCTTGTAAATTCTGCCATATGAAATAAGTGAGTCAGCTGGAAAGGGTTGTTGTAAACCAGTAATAAATGTTAATAAAGCCTAGAATTAAGTACCAGTCTGAAATGTAAATATAAAATAATTGAGAGAGTGTGAGAAAGACAGTTTGAAGCTACCAAGAAAGCTGTAATAAGTCTGGAATAAAGGTATACTGCAGTCACTACATTATGAAATGAATGAGACAGCCACAACCAAAGAGTGTAATGTGTTAAATAAAATACAGAACATGGACTGTGTCTGTCCCACAAATTGGATATGTTGCTGTACCCTTGCATTATGGAAATAGTATGGTTGTATGAAATGCTGAACATTCACAGTTGTCTAGACCCATATAAATCAAATGTAGCAGGATGCTGTACCTGAACACAGCCAGATATGAACATAATGGATAAAAATGGAATGTATATTAATGTAGCAGTAACATCCCCATCACCAACATTCCTAAGGTTACATACAGGAAACTGTACTAATACATGTAGGGGATATATATCTGCATCTACTAGGAATGTACAGTATATGTATAGGTAGTTTTAGTTGTTAATGTAAAATTTCTCTACCTTACCCTATTTTCACAAATGATGCCATTCCACACCAAACCGGGTATGTGTAGTCACAATTAATTCCCATGGACATTTGTCCTGTTGGTTCATACATATCTGCATGTACGTTGATGCATGTGCCCCGTTCATATATCCAAACCTGATGGCCTGTTGCCACCAATCAACCCTGCATGCTGTTGGAATGTGCACTGTTGTTCTAAATATGCATGTGTTATGCTTGCTGCTCAATGTTCGGAATTCATGGGTGTTTGGTTAATGGGAATACTGATGCATACTATTGCAACTAATTTTGAATGGTGTTGTTTGTTACTAACCCAAAATGCCATAAAATACTGCTAAACATAGGACAACAGGGAAGGCGAGTTCCAGCGGACCCACCTCTCCCACCTCAGCTGGTGAGTGCACCTGGCACCAGTGCCCAGGCCAGGATCTCCTCCTCCTCTGGTGGTCCTGTGCCACCTTCAGGTGGAAGTGCTGCAGGGGATGGGGCTCGTCCCCCCTCTGCAAGCGTGGCCGGAGGAGAGCCTTCACTCACCCTCCATAGGGTCCGGTCTGTGGTGCGTAGTGAAATCAGGCGTTCTGTAACTGATCCCCTACACCAGCTTGAGGCAAGGGTGGCGCAACTCACGGGTGTGCCTGCCCATCCTATCCAGCCCCCAGCACAGCCCCAACCTGGGCTGTGAAGGCACAGTGGTAACTGCCTATGGGTGGGGATTTCAGTTCCACTGTTGCCATCTGTGGGCTCATGGGCTTGCCATATCCAAACATCCGTCCCCGTCATTTGTGTTTACCCCCCACATGTGTCATACTCCGTCCCTGTATGCGTCTTGTTTGTCTTGCCTGTTAACCTCCCCAACCTACCTCCTCAAATATACCTACTTCCTGTACCTCACATTCCACTCTCACTTGAAAAAAAAATAACAAAAGGGCACTCTGTTCCCACAAAAAAATTACGCCCTATATATAGCTGCCCAATTCGCACACATGTCCACTGGACATGTAAACTGATAATTCTAATTGGCAGTACAACATATTTTGTTGTCCTCACCCCTCTCTCAGGGGTGGAAGGTTTCAAATTTCACACCAAATTTCACACATATGCACAGCTGTTGCTGATAAAGAAATGGGCAGCTATGGGCCTTCCCTACATCCTTCCTGCACATCCCAAGCTTGTTTTCCTACTGTCCTACCCTCTTTGTGCCCCCTTTTTCACCACTTAGCTAAGCGAGTGTGCGCATGTGTAAGCACCATGCAAACCAGCGCAAACCTGCTTACAACTGCTTAAAAGTACCTTAGTCACTCTGTATGACAAGGCCTGTAGTCTGCTCATCAGCAAAATAAAATACCCCTGTCAGTCTCAAACCCCGGATGCACTAGTCTGCATGAATTACCACTGAGCCACGGCAAATATATAAGAATTTGGTGCTGAAAGAAATATATCATGAAATACAAGGAGTGAATGTAAAGGGAATATAGGAAGGCCATTACACAAAGCTTGTTCCCTGAATCCTTACTGGCAATTCTTGTGGAATTGCATTACATTAGTATGATAAGATAAACAGCCATGCTAGGAGGTAATAATGTTACAGTAGCACCTTACAAACCCCACACAGTATCAGAGCAGGATAAACACTGCCATATTTGAATAGGTATGAGGCCAGACTTCCCAACTGTGACTGATTTACAGGGATGTCCCTGATTTGCAAAAAATGTTACCTGTGCCCCACTGACTCCCTGTGAAATGTACTAACAGTAGGCAGAAAGGTGGGGTATCCCACGTAATGGTGACTGTCAATTAGTTAAAGTAGACACTACTTGCATGTCAGAAATGGTGTAGTAATACATATGCTCAAAATACCCCACAGTCACAACTGCAGAATATCTGAAATATATCAGGGGTGTATCCCACTGATATGTACCTTTCCCTGAGGCTGGTCAAATATATACCTGAGAGTATCTGAGGCCTATAAGTGTCAGAAATACACAGGCATATCAGCCTGTCTGCTGTTACACACTCTGTGAATAGCTGTAGAATTACTCCCACAAGCACACCCTCATGTAGGAGTACAACACAGAAATATCAAAGGATGTAGCCATCTAACAAACTGACAGTATAGCAGTTTACAAGTACTGCATGTGCCTGATATTCATAATTGTTAGTACAAAATGCAAGGCCCTAGTACTGCTCAGCAGCAAAATAAAATACCCTTGTAAGTGTCAAACCCAAGACCTTGGGCTCACAAGACTGCATGCAGTGCCACCAAGCCACAGCAAACATATAATAACTTACTGCTGAAAAAATATATCATGCATTACAAGGAGTGAATGTAAATGTAAATGGAAAATAGGAAAGCCATAGCAACACATTCCAGTAAAGACAAATATCAGGCCTTCAAGGAGTGAATGTAAAGGGAAAATAGTGAAGCCATAGCAACACATTGCAAGAACTACTGTTGTATACCAGTTAATCCACAACTCCCATAGGAAAGTACATATTCCCATGTAAACAGTGTTAGCATTAGTAGGTGTGAGTTAACATACACACTGAGAAGAGTGAAATGGAAAAAGCAACAGTCAGGTTTCAGTACAGCATGCATTTCAGTGGCTACAACACAGCCTTAGATATGAGAGACATGCCAACCTTCTGACTGACACAACAGTGTCCACAGCAAACTAGCATGGTCCCCACCTTGCAAAACTGAAAGGCCATCCAGGCAGCTAGCCAGCCAGCCATCCAGGCAGCCATCCAGCCAGCCATCCAGGCAGCCATCCAGCCAGGCATCCAGGCAGCCAACCATCCAGCCACCCAGGCAGCCAGCCAGCCATCTAGGCAGCCAGCCAGCCATCCAGCCAGCCAGCCAGCCAGCCAGCAAGCTAGCAAGCCAGCAGTCCAAAAAAAAAAGCTGTCAGAGACAAAAGTAATGTAAACTACATAATCTAATAATCTACATACTGTGAACCATCCATATGTGTTAGCAGTCTGTATCTATATGTATATGAAGATGTGCATAGAGCAAGGGACATACTGCAACTGCTAGTGAAGGCTGGACATACATATGTAGTTGAAGGTTGCTATGTGCACATATCAATGTAGGTTGTAGTGTGTGGCATTGTAAACAGCATGCAGTGCAGGTATATGTCATGTGGTGGTGAACTTCTGTGGGACTGAGCCAGTAAGGCCTGCTACAGCTATATGGCTTGAGCACAGCATAATGCATTATGCACAACAGTGTGCAATATCATTACAGAATGGCATGTCTCACAACTGTTGCAAAAGTGATATTCCCACCATGAAAGGTGGGCAGTCCATGTACCTACATGCGCATGTATATGTAGAGCAATGGATGTTAAGAAGTGTGTGTGTGTATATATATATATATATATATATATATATATATATATATATATATATATATATATAGATATATATATATATATATATATATATATATATATATATATACTTCATTTGCCTGGCAACTCAAATGACTGACACTCATTTGCCTGACAGCTCATTTGCTCGACAAAAAGTAATCAAGGCAAAACCTGGGATTTGCCCCCTCCCACTGTTGTGCGACCGTGGAGTTGTTATATATAGTTGGGGTGTGGGGGCACAGCCCCCATCACGGTGTGGGGGCGAAGCCCCACTAAAAGTTTGTCGAGCAAATGAGCTGTCAGGCAAATGAGTGTCAGTCATTTGAGTTGTCTGGCAAATGAAGTAGACCCATATATATACATATATACATATATCTATATATTGATATATATATATATATATATATATATATATATATATATACATATACATATATATATATATATATATATATATATGTACATAGACAGAGAGGTCTGTATAGATACATAGAGATATATGGATAGATAGATAGAGAATATGTATATACATATAGATATAATAGACAAATACATATATATAGATATAAATTTAGATACATACATGTATACAGATAGATATGAATGTCTATAGATATGTGTATATATATATATATATATATATATATATATATATATATATATATATATATATATATATATATATATATATATACATATATATATATATATGTATATATATATATATATATATATATATATATATATGGATATGTATATATTGATATATATATATATATATATATATATATATATATATATAAATATATATACATATATATATATAAAGAAAGAGTGAGAGAGCGGGACATGGGGGCAGATGTACTGCAACAGGTGCCTGGTGACCAAGGCATGGACAGAACACCAGTGTTGATACTGCAGTACCATACCCCATTCCAAAACATGTTACCCACTAACTACCACATAGGTGGTTGCCTGCCTACCACTGGAGGTGTCAGAAGGGAACATGGGACACAGGTGTACAATAGCCTCCCCTTTGATATCCACAGTGGCACACTAGTCTTGCAATCCCTGTACATGGTACATGTCATCACAAAAGGTGTGTCAGCTAGGGAAATGTAAGTCAGTGTACCCCTGTACACCTCACAATGTCCTATGCAGTATGTACCTCCCATGAGAACTACAGAAAATGGAAAGGCCACAGACATACCTAACAAAGACTGATAATGGCCACAAACACATTCCCTATGCAGACTGACTCACAAAACCACAGCTAGAGTGCCTTGCATGCTGCCTAGATAGAGGTTACCAGTGCTGGACATACAGAGTTATGTCACACCCATACCAGTTGGCCAACCACCATGGCAACACCTCACAATCCGTCCAGCCTACATGACCTAGGGCCCTAATCCCTGTCACCGCACTAAACAGCACATGCTGGAGGTACAGGTGTCTGTACACAAATATGCCATACCCTGGACTAAACCACCCAGCATTAACAAACAAGGCTCCTCATTAGTAGATGTCATACATAGCCCTGATGAATGTCATGGAGATAGGTAATATGCCCTGTGAGTCACCTGTGTATAACTGTTTCACAGGAGCAAGTAAAATCACAGTACATGTGTACCAAAGGGCAGGGTAGCATATGGCTAGGCTGCCCTAGACCCAGGGCCAATAGCATTGTACCTACCTATGAAACAATGCACACACACATGTACTCAGTGCAATACCAGCTATGTGATATTAAATGAGTGTGACACTGACTGTGTGCAAGGTTTGTAAAGGTGTGATAGCTTAGCGTGAGTTTGTGTCTGTCATGGTAGTTGGTGTCCTTGGTGTGAGGCCAGAGAAAGATGTGTCAGTTATTGGGATGCAAACATAGTAGATTGGCATATGTTGTGCCGTAGTTCCTTGTGTACGACTGTGGTGTCCCATCATAGGCAGAAGCAATACATGAATGCTTAGTAAGTGGTACTGCTGTTGAATTCAGCTCACATATGAACTGTTGTACTACCTGATGTTGTAGGCCTAAACACTACAGTATGGTGTATGTTCACATTCTGTGGTAACACTGTTTGGTGTGTTACCTATAGTCTGCACAGATTACATGCCTCATGCATAGGTATCTGTAAGTAGGGGCACACAGTACTATAAGGTGCACAGTTAATGCTCATCTGTGTCATCATACATTTGTGTGTTGTATGTATGTGAAATGTGTGTATAATGATGCCTGTACCATGGCCGCAATCACATGTGTGTTACAGGGTATGTGTGTATACCTGGCAGCATGTATACTCTGTGACAGCGGTATGCTGGCTTTAGTAACAACTGTGCACGTATGTCAGGTAGGGGTATGGCATCAAAGACTAGGGTGGATTACCATTGAAACTGTACATGTGTATTGCATTCTTTGCATGGGACGACAATATTCTTCATCCATTAGCTTGATACATACCCCAGTGTGAGGTTGTGCATTGTATCCGAAACAGTGTGCCGAGTGCTGGTGTATACTAGTTTGTTGTATGGAGTGTGTCAGGCACTGTCAGAGTTGTGGACTGAGCACTGATATGTGGTATCAAACATGTGTTTCCCCTGATAGACAGACAAATGCTATATATGGCAGTGAAGTGATATCAGTACATTTGAATATTAAGTGTGCCACATGACTTGCTCACATATTTTTCTTTTCCTTCCTTCCAGGGTGATGGTACATCAGAGAAACCCTCCGTATACAGCAGCAGAGGATCAGGAGATCCACCAGAGCCTGGTGCAGAATTATTCTGTGCTGTTTTCCAGGACCAGCCAGAACCAGCATGAGAGGGCTGCACTGTGGCAAGAACTTGTCCGTCAGGTAAATGACATAGGCATGCATAACTGGACACATGAGCAGGTACGCCATCACTGCAGTGATTTAATTTGACATGTCCGGCAGCATGCATCTGATATCCACAGACAACAGCTTGCCACAGGTGGTGGGGTACCTATCCACCCCCCCTCACCAGTGAGGAAGAGCACCTCCTAAGTGTTGTGGCTCCAGGCCAACAACAAGAACATCCACAAACATGTGTCATCATGGAGGCCAGAGCCACCCAGCATGTTGAAATGGAGTGTCCAGGTAACATCCCATATCTGTAGTTGACTGTTCTCTGTACTGGTAGTCTATGCATGTGTGAGATGTGTACTGTTTGTGTAGTTGTCAACCTGCCCATTCTTCTGCAAGATTGATATTCTGAGCATAATCTGTACACCTGTGAAAGCCGCCTGTTGTACTACTGTACTTTATCATACTCACAGTATCAAAGGCACAGTTGTGGCCACTGGCAATCACTCTCATATGTTTGCAGGTCCCTCTGAAGTGACAGCAAGGCAGCCAATCCATGCTGGTGAGTGTGTAATAACAATACTATTGCTAATGACATGTGCATGTCATATGGAGGTGTAGTGTGTGCACATGTAACACACCTACACATAATGCATGCTGTGCATGTTTGCTGTGAGACTATGCATATCCCATTATTCTCAGTAGCTGCCTCACTCACATGCAATACACAGAGCATGACACACATGTGTGGCAACACAGTACTGGACATTGTATAGGCACACCAGATACACATGTACACAACACACACATGTTTGGCATACACACTACACCTTAGCCTGCTACACATGTCCAATTATGACATCTGCTGTATGGCCAGCCTTCAGCATCCCACTTATCTACGCAGCACACATAATATACCTGAGGGGTAGAGGCCTATCATGTCTTTGTGCAGCAGTCTGGAACAAATAATACATTCATGTTAGGCAATGCTCACTATTGGCCACCTTACACACCCATGTAACAAGTGGCTGTGTAATTGTGGATGTAGTCATGTTACTGCACTTTAGGTACAACATGCTAGCTGCCTGTCTGGCACACATTATTATTGTTGACTGACCACAAGAAGCATGTTGATCATGGCTCACATTACTACACCACATCCAGTTCCACTGACCACAAAGGTACACATAGCTGTTATTGTGTAGCACCGTCATGTGTTTTTGTGTGTGTGTGTGTGTGTGTGTGTGTGTGTGTGTGTGTGTGTGTGTGTGTGCGCGCAAATCTATGCACCCACAGCTTGTAACACTTGCACAACATTATCTCCTTGTACATATTGTGTCCCAGGGTGGACTCAATCACTGAACAACTACATACAAGCATCAAGTACATGTATACTGTTATTAACAAGGGCTGTCTACACTTGCACTGCATGTTCCTGTGCAACACATAACCTGCATGCTGACATGTGTGCAGTGATGTTTTTCCTTGTGAAACAGTCACCCACCCTAAAACAGTATTGTGTATGTGTTGGAGTGCAGGTGTGTCTGTGTTTGTATCTGCTGTACTGAGGAGTGTGCCTGTGTGCTTGTGTGCCTGTGTGCATGTGTGCATGTGCGCCTGTGTGCATGTGTGCATGTGTGCATGTGCGCCTGTGTACATGTGCACCTGTGTGCATGTGTGCATGTGTGCATGCGCGCCTGTGTGCATGTGTGCATGTGTGCATGTGCGCATGTGCGCCTGTGTGCATGTGCACCTGTGTGCATGTGTGCATGTGTGCATGCGCGCCTGTGTGCATGTGCACCTGTGTGCATGTGTGCATGTGCGCATGTGCGCCTGTGTGCATGTGTGCATGTGTGCCTGTGTGCATGTGCGCCTGTGTGCATGTGTGCATGTGTGTATGTGTGCTAATATCATGTACACATTTGTAAACTGTGTTTCCTAGCTTCCTCTCACAGGTTCTGATGTTGCTCTGGTGGAGTGCAGCAGGGAACCTGAAGCCACTGCTGGAGATAGTGCTAATGATGATACATGTGTAATGGCACAGGGAGGTGTGACAGGGTCTGTCGTTGGTCATCCAATTGACAGTACACAGCAGTCAACCCCATCAATGCGCACAGTCATCCTGCCGATACATCCATTGTCACCAATGTCCTTAGCTGAGGGACAGCATACAGTGGGCATTGACCAGGTTAGTGTGGTATCATTGGCACATGCATCCCCTCACAGCAGCCATGGCCAGATTCCTGACATGGTACCACACAGGCAGATGTCCAGGGGTTCTCGTGGGAGCATCTGTGGTCGTACTGCCCCTGTCAGATGTGCCCACAGAGGTCTATCAACCTCAGCTATGTTCCGGGCTGTAATGCAGGCACAGGCACTTATGGAACGGTACACCAGACAGGGTCTGAGGGAGCTTAGAGCACATCTCACCACTATGAATGACACTATGCGTGACGTTGCGTCCGCCATCTGTAACATCAGCAAGGTCATTGATAGACGTTGGGGGGACACATTAGATCTGTTCCACAACTACATGTCTAGGAGCCAGGACAGTGCAGGATGGTTGAGGCATTGACGTGGATGTTTGCCAGCAACATTATCAGCTGCCAGTCATCACAGACGACAACAAACCCGCAGCCGGTCCCATAGTGCCAGTACCAGCCCTAGCAATGCTGGGTCTGTGCTGTCATTAGACCGTCCTAGAAGACCATATGCACGTGGCTCTGGACAGTCCCAGCAGGGTCATGTGTCCAGTCAACAACCCACTGCTTCTGATGACAGTACCCAGTCTGGCTTAGTACCCGATACTGTCCGTAGCACCCCTGCCAGGCACAGGTACCGTGTCCGTGGCCAGAGACAGTGACTTGTATGACCTGGCAGGTACAGTCTGTGGCTGTCCACAAACACCCGTATATTGCAGCCACATGGTGGAACTGTGTGCATGCATACACGCACACATAATGCTAACACCTAGGGCTAACACATACACACACACATTGCAGCAACGTTGCCCCATCTTGTACTGTTGTCCCTCACTAACACACACACACACATACATGTCGATTGGATGTGTCAATGGCAGACTCTGGCAAACCAAGTACACACCCTGTGCATATGATGAAACTGTGCCACCTCCTGCCATCTGTAACATTGATGCTGGAACAGGATAGCATGGTACTGATGCACAGGGTGACTACATAGCACTGTAGTAATATTATCATGTTGTTAACAGTACAGTGTAATGATATTGTTGTGGGTATATTCGAGCATGCATGATGCATTAACTATGTTTGTCATTGAAGTTTTCTATACACCAGTGTTAATTCCCAAAGTGTACTGTCTGCACATGTGCCACATGGCTGTTGTGTGTACCTGTACCTGCATGTGTTGGGGTGTGGACAGTACATGTGTGATGTTTGCATCACCGATTTGCAGGTGTACATGTGTGAACATGGTCAGCATGGAACATGACATGGTTTGACAGTATGCTGTGGGTGATATGGTTTCCACATGTCAATGGTCTGCATTCTGGTAGTATACACAGCTTACATAGCCTGACATTCAGTGGTCATTACTCAACTGACACACAGATGTAGGAACCTGGTGTAAGTGATATCCCTGGAGTACTACACTATACCAATAGCCATTGTTACTGAGTCCCACACATCCCTGGGAACAATACCCTTTGGCATATAACAGTCTCATGTACATACCAACACACTATGGATATGTCCATCCATGACTGCAAATACATACAGTGGCCTACAATGCATTCTACACATGACACACCTAACCACCACAAGGGTATCATACGGTCAGATTCCTGTTGTCCAAGCCATGGTATAATGCTGTAACGCTACTGTGGCATTGTCATCGGCATGTAGTTAACATAGTATTCCAACAGTACTATGTAGGTGGTAGCACCCATCATGTAGAACGGGTAATGGTGTGTACATGTGGACAGGTGTTATCTTGTCTATCCTGTGATAGTCACATTTCGAAAGGTATTCTGCAGTTCCTCTGTGTATCACCTAAGCAAGAAGGTGTCTGTATGCATATCGGCAACAGTTGCCATACACCTACACTTGATGGCCATCACTCACAGACTTTGCTGTGTTTTAACATGTCTGACATATACTGCAGACATGAACCATCACCCACATTAATCAATCAAAGCTTTCATTGGTGTGTGTCACATAGTTGGCCTAGGACACAGATCACTGCAGTAGCTTGCATTGTCACCAACATACATGCATGGCCTAAGGTCTGGTAAGCTGCGGCACATGGCGGCAAAGGTAACAACTGTATTCATATGGGGCAGGCTTTACACATAGGAACTATTATAGGTCACAGGTACATATCAGTATGTGGCAAACACATACCTGATGTTTGAATGGCAATTACTGTTATAACAATATGTCATACAATAATGAAAGCAAAACACACAACACATTCACAAACTGTGTGATAAATGCACACATGGCATTTGTAAGACTCAAACCCCTACCTAACTAGGTTATGGCACTTGAGAGAGATGTATCAGCACAGCATGCTATTCGCATTACTGAATGTTTGCCCTTCTCCTGCTATATTTATAGGGTGCTGACATCTTCAGTGTTTCCAAAGAAGAATGTACATCTTTTAGTGTGTTATCCCAGTCTTCAAAATGGCCATTCCTTTCACAAAGAATTGCAGACATACACACACCCCTGCCCCCCCCCGGCAATTACTGTTATAATAATATGTCATACAATAATGAAAGCAAAACACACAGCACATTCACAAACTGTGTGACAAATGCAAACATAGCATTTATATAATTCAACCCCCTACCTAACTAGGTTATGGCACTTAAAAGAGATGCATTAGCACAGCACGCTATTCGCATTATTGGATGATTTCCCCTCTCCTGCTATATTTATAGGGTGCTGACATCATCAGTGTTTCCAAAGAAGAATGTACATCTTTTAGTGTGTTATCCCAGTCTTCAAAATGGCCATTCCTTTTCACAAAGAATTGCAGACATACACACACTCCATGGTTTGTTGCCTGACATGTGTCTCATTTATCCAAGTGTGTGAGCATGCCCAGTGTGACCTTTCCATATGTTGTGATCTGAAGTCCACTACATTTGTGGTTGTGTGTGAACATGACCAATATTGACATTAATACTGTGTGTGTTGGAAGTCATGTTGTGTTCTTACTGCCAAACTCCTTTGTGTCATAACTCAACAGGGATTATGCTGTGCTTGCAGGGTTTCCATGGGATAGTTTGCAAAGACTTGGCAACATTCTCTCATAGTGGCTGAAGATGGCAATGCTGTCATGGAGTAGTGGTTCAGTACTTTCACTATGGTGCACAGTATCATGGGTTTGAGTCCCAGACTAGTTAAGTGCCAGTTGGGCAACTATGAGCATGTTGCATTTTGTTCAGCTATGGCCTACTTAAACCAGGCTTGTCTGACATTGCTGTGTATTCACCAACTTGGGTGGACATTGGCAAACATTACTCCACAGTGACCACAGTTGTACTACTTGGTGTGTGTGACTCTGTTCATAGTTTCATACTAGGCTATCTACCCTAGGGCATTTATAATCCTAGCCAGAGTGTGTTTGGCTTTCAACACACATTGTAAGTGGAGTTTGCCATTACATTTTTAATGGTTAGTATACTGTGCCTCTGGCTAACAGTGACATAGAAGTGATACCCAGGGTAAACCTACAATCTCCCATCCACTCATCAGGATTCCTCTTGAAGAGAGCCAATGAGGGACTCTGGCTAACCTGGAGTGGGAGTTTACTCAAGAGTGGGGGTAGCCTCTGGGTTATGGATCTGTCACTCCAGCATGTCCTATTTATTTCAGTCCTGAGGTTCAGGTCTCTTGAGCGCATAGCTTGATGGGATTCTGATTTTCCAAGGTGCGGAATGTCCATTGATTCCAGGTTGGACATGGCTTTATACATCTGGCACAGATCGCCTCTGGGCAGGCAGTATGCCACTGAGTGGAGCTGCAGTTTCTTTAAACGGGCAGTGAATGTGTTTGAGCCCTTTGATCCTCCTGGTGAGGTACTTTTGTGGTCTTTCCAGCTGCTGCAGGTTTCTGAAAAGGTACATCCCACAAGGGGCATTGTACTCAATTATGGGCCTGATGAGGGATGAGTTAAGAGGCACAATGACCTCCACTGATGTAGATGTGATTACCTTCATGATTAGGTGGGCTATATGAAATGTTTCTCTGAACACTTTGGCCACATGGTTGTCGAATGTGAGATTGCTATCGACTTGGGTCCCCAGGTCCCTTATCACTTCTTCCATACTTAATGGGTTACCACATATATAGTAATTTGTGGGCACTTAATTTTGACAAAGGGGAGGACTATACACTGTTTTGTGTTTAGCTTGAGGACATGGCTCTGGCACCAGTTGTCTGTTTCTATGAGGACCTTTTGTAGGATGCTTGTGTCAGCTGGAGGGTCAATTATGGCACCCAGTTTGCAGTCATCTACAGACTTGTTCACCAACAGTCCTTCTGTGTTGGCCTGTACCTCTGAGAAATATATACCAAAAAGGGAGGTCCCAGGACTGAGCCTTGTGGGATGCCACTTGTAGCTGGTTTGTAGTCTGACATGGCTCCAGCATTTCAGACCATTTGGGTTCTGTCCTTGAGCCAGTTTGCAACCCATCTAGTGACATAGTGGTTTCTATTGAAGCTGGTGATCTTATCTATGATGACCAAGTGTGGTACTGTATGGAAGGCTTTTGCAAGGTCCAGGTAGGCTGTGTGGACCACCATCCCCTCGTCAATGGCTTTGGTGACTGTTTCAAATGACTCAACCAGGTTTAAGAGGCAGGATCTGCCCTTAACAAAGCCAAAATGGGTAGGATCCAGTGTCTGTGTGTCCCCAATATGTTTATTTCTGAGGTCCATGATGATCCTTTCCATAGCTTTGCAGACCAACCTAGTCAGGCTTCTGGGGCGATTGTTTGCAGTATCCATTGAGGCACCACCTTTGTGGAGAGGGGCAACTGTTGCTGTACACTGCTTTTTGGGTACATATCGTGTGTTAAGGCTGACATTGAACAGTGGTTTTATGTGTGTGTTCAATTCTTCTTGGGGTTCATGTTGGACACAGCCCAGGACACCGTCTGGTCCCATTGATGCTGTGTGTTTTTGCTTTGGAGAGGCTGGCTGTTACCTGAGCATCTGTGATGTCAGGGGGCCAGCACTCTGCTGGGATAGATATTCACCCTTTTGGTGGGGAGGGGGGGGTTTGCACTGAACCTGTCAGCTTGGATGTTGGCAATGTCTGTGGGTTTGTTGTATTGTTTGTCATTTTGGACTAATTCTGAACATATCTGGGGATTCCCACACAGGTTCCTACAATAAGTAAAGAATGCCTTGTGATTATCCTTGGTGTCCTGTATGATTTTTATCTCAAAGATGGCCTTAGACAATTTTATGTGTGGATGTTGTTTTTCAATAATACTGGTCAGAGATGGCTTCCCTTTTTGTGATTTGGATCTATCGTATAGTAGCTTCCTCCTTGTATTGTATGGTTTGTTTATGGCTGGGGTTTACCAAACAGGATGCCTGCCTTTGGGGGATTGGGTCTTGGTTTTATTTGGGATTGCATGATCTATGCATTCCTGACGGTGTTCATAGAATGCGTTTATAAAGGGTTATGGGGTCTGGGCTGTGAAGGATTCCACCTCAGTTTTGAGGTGTGTGACATATGCTTTAGTGAACATTTTTCACTGTGGATTTCTGGCCATGGGCTGGGGTGGGGATGTGAATATCCAGTGAGATTACTATCTGGCGTGATCGTACTAGTGAGGGATATACTTTTGGTCTTGGGCATAGAGTCTCCATGTTGGTGATGATCAGGTCCAGTATGTTTTCCCCTCTTGTGGGAGTGGTAGCAAGTTGTTCCATAGCATTTCAGTTTATAAATTCTGGGAACCTTTGGCCTAGGGTGTTGGAGGCTAGGGTAATGCTCCCAGTGTATGTTTGGGTAGTTGAAGCTGCCCAATATAATGGTGTTTGGGGAGATCTTTATATTTTCATGTGTTCTCCAGTCAGCCAAGTGTGGTTCCTGGGTTTAGGAGGGTGGTCTGTAGCAGGCTATGAACTGGAAGGTGGTTTTACCCACTGTTGGTTACACATGGGTAGTCTCTGATGCTTCATGCTGTGCCACCAACCTGGGGGTGTGGGTATCTTTGACAAATATTGATACTCACCCTCCTTTTGTAGTTTGATCCATATTTTGCAGCTGTAAATCATGGTATGAGGTGTACCTGTGAATGCTAGGGTGCTCTTGGGAGCCTTGAACCAGGTTTCTGTTACTGCACAGATATCAACATTCTCCATGCTGAGGAGTGTTTGGAGTTAATGCATATTGCAGTTTAGACTTCTGGCATTGAGTATCATTACGTATACTTTCTTATCTCTTGTGATACCTATGGAGGTGGGTTTGTCTTTTGAGCCTTACCTAGAAAAGGCACTATGGGGGTGACAAGAGCCTTTTTTCAATATCCAATAGGCCACAGGTGATAGGTGAAATCCATCCCTAGCAAAGTATCATGTCTTGTCGAGCATCTCATCCCAGGCTGACAGGCATTGAATCCCCTTTCACTGACACCAATACTTAAGCCAATTGTTGTAATTGATCATCTTGTCTTCATATTGTGGCCTCATGTTTGGTGAGGGTAGGATGCTAATGAAGGTCATCAAGTTTGCATATACAACATGGTGGTAAAAGCTGTTTAGCACTACCTTACATTGCTTAACACATGGCAATCATGCCTCAGGTGGTGCTGCAGGGCTGCCTATGTCGGATGCGCATACTGCACTCCCTGTACATATTTGGAAACAGGTAGCGTCAAGTTAGGCATCCCTTTTACTATATGTGCGAGTCAGAGAGAGGTATCATTTCCAGGGTTCCTACTGAGCCAGTGTATGTGCTATGCGTTGCCTCTTTGCCAAGGTCAAGGCATACTGGGCATGCCTCCATCTGCCTACTGGGGGCAGGCTCAGGTTGTTCCTCCTCCGAGTCACGCTCTGCCTATGATGGCCTTGGCACCAGTGGGGGGCTGTTTGGCCCAGGCCTATGCTGGTCCTGTTGCAGCTGTTTTCGCAGGATCATATTATGTAGCATAGCACATACCATGGCAATTTGGGTACATGTAGTTGGTGACTATTGCAAGGCTCCACCAGATGTGTCCAGGCACAGGAACCATGACTTGAGCAACCCAAACACACGCTCGATTACATTTCGTGTTTGTGCGTCTGCCTCATTATGGCGTTCTTGTTCAGGTGTGTGTGCGTTTCTCATGGGTGTCATCAGCCACGGCTCCAGTGCATAGCCAGCATCCCCCACTAAGTGACCATGTGGGATGTCCCCATTGGCAAATGTCTGGTACAGCTGCGTCAGATGCCAGATATTTGAATCATGGTAGCTTCCAGGGCAGCCAGCACACACATTCATTATTATACTCTGGGCATCACACACGACCTGGCAGTTGATGGAGGGGAAGCCCTTGCGGTTAATGTAGGCCCTACCCCACTCACCAGCTGGTGCTTTGATGCGTATATGCATGCAGTCTATTGCACCCACTACCTCAGGGTATTCTGCTATTTGCTGGAAAAGACGCATATTGCTGGCCAATAGCTCATGGGAATTGGGGAAATATACATGATCACCGACATGTGCTGACATGGCATCCAGGAACTGGTGCAGTACCCTGGATGCTGATGCCTGTGATATCCCCATCATATCACCAGTTGGTCTCTGAAAGGTACCTGTTGCTAGTATTCTTAGGCCAACACATACCTTGGTTTCCACTGGGATGGGTTCCCCTCTGTTGGTTCTGTGTGTGAGGTGTGGCCTGCACAGCTCCACAATTTGCTGCAGGAGGTCTCTGTCCATTCTATAGCACTCCACTATCTCCAGCTCATGTAACCCCTGGTAGGTGACCCTGGGCCTGTACACTCTTCTCTGTCTCCTCACTGTGGGTTGTCCGGCAGCATTTGCATTGTCACCACCCTCAGCATGTTGCATATGTTGTCTTATAACAGCAATGGCAGCCCCTAGCATTTTTTGTCTGAGTGAAGCTTTTTCAGTTTTCACTTCTAGTAGCATACTCCAGTGTTTCAGTGTCTCTTGTGAGAAACAAACTGCACAGTTGTTTGCAGAGTTTTAAGTGCTGGGCTGGGCTAGGCTATTGTTCTGCCTGTGTTATTGCCTGATTCATATTGTTTTCACCTGCTAGCTCTACTAGTATTACCTGGTAGCTTCCTGCTATTTGTTGTGCTTCCTTTTTCCTTTCTGTTTCCTCAGGGGGAGCGACGCGCTTACAAGCGCGAACACGCTTGCAGCAGCTCAAACACGCGCATACATGCTTAGACGGACTAAAACTTGCTTATTAGGGCTAAAACACGCACACACCAGTGCAAACAAGTTTACAGGTCTTCCAACAGCCTTATACATGCTTACTCTGGCTTAAATGCATGCACTCACGCTTCCACGCGCGAACTCTGCTTACTCAAGTTTACAGGCGCGCACACGCGTGCATACCCGCTCAGCAAGTAACTTTGCTGTTATCCACAGAATACACCTTCCATTTCTTGGCTTTCCCTGGCCTACCTGTTGACACACCTCTTTCCGTGATGTCTAACTGACACCTAACAAATGCCACTGTCCTCCAATGAGCTGCACTACTTTCATACATACCCCCTTGTGATGTCACCTATCTCCTACTCTGTTCCTCCCCATATCCTACTCCTACATTCTACTGACTGTGCTCATTTGCTATGTAAAAGTGCGATTCACTATCCTAACACTCATTTACATAGGATTGCCTACTAATGCTTGGTTACATGTCTTAGACTGGGCTTCTCCCCTTAGCAACCCCTACTCGGTGGCCATGTTGTCTTCAGCCTGCTATTCCCTTACATTGAAATGTGCCAATTTTCATAAATTCCATGTTTGTGGCTTTTATTGCCTTATTTTATGATTTTTATAGCGCACCCCATTTGCGTGGCGCTGCGCTACGCTTAAACACCGGAAATCGGCGAAAAAAATATATTTTTATTTTAATTTTGCATCAGGGAAACTTTCCAATGGCCATATATTTGGCCATTGGCATGCTTCCTCAACCATATGCAACCTTTATTTGGAGCTGACAAGGCTCCATTGTGCTATTTGCAGAACTACTCAGTTGTCAACTGAGTACATTTCTGCAGCTAACACGTCTCCTACTCGGACAGATTTCTGCTTCCTGGATCACAAATTTACCTCATTTGCATGCCTTTCGGCTGCAAGTGAGGTAATTTGCATATCACAGCCCTCTCCGTGTAGGAGACATGTTAGGAGCTCTCTTACACGCCCCTACACGCTGTTCATGGATCGCTCGTCGGACATGATGGCTGCATGGAGTCTTACTCTACTCCTAGACTCCATGCAAGCCATCGTGAATCCGGCCCATGGTTTGTCACATCTCTCATTACCCCTTAGAACCAAACTCTACCTCACTGCACATTTTTTGAAACACTCACACTCATTACCCAGAGAAAAAAAAATACATCACACCTGTGAGAGAGGGGAGCTTTGAGCAGCCTATCTGTCCCTGGAGGAGTGGTTTCAGCCCAGAAATTAGTTTATTGGCCATTTTGGGTTCATTTCTATCTCTTTTCCCTGCTATAAATACCGTATTTGCCTGGTTTTGCACACCAGGCAGCGCTGGTTAGCTAGGGTAAAACTATTCCTGGCTCCAGAAAGTCTCCTCTTCAATTTTTCCCTTGGAACTAGACAAACTTTCAACTTAAGCACTCAAGCCATTCATTTCTCAGCCCGGCACTTGCTCAAAACCTATAGCAAGCACTTACAAACCTTAGCACTAGACCCACCTGTACTGTACAGAAGGACAAGGTTCTCTATTTGACCTTACCAGCCAACCAGTTAAACAGTTCACTGTACCTATCCAGACATGTCCAAAGGGCAGTTTCAGGTGTATTCTCCAGTCCAACTGGTGAATCTGGGCATTTTTAGGCAATGTTACAACTGCCTCATGTACAAAGACAACCCCCTCCTCCTACCACCAAACACTAATACATGCGAGAGATGCAGTTATACAGCCAAACTAGAGGCTAAGCTCTCTCAACCCAAGAATGGGTCAGACAGTGAAGAGGAGAAGGGAAATACTTGCATCACACCACCAGTCTTACATAGGCCCATTAAACCAGCACTGGCAAAAAACACACATAAATACATGAAAACATACTTGGAGGCTCTAAATAAAAATCTGCAAAACCAACAGAGACCTCCAAAGCAAATATCCAAGCAACATCCACCCCCCAACACAAACCATGAAACACATACTTCACAAAACCAGTGTGCCATGCAATCACAGCCCTTAAGGCAAAATACAATACCCAATATACTAGTAATAGGTGACTCTATAGTCAGGCACACTGACATCCCACTCACTAGGCTGAATAAGGAGAAGGTTTCTGTTAGCTTCCTGTTGGGTGCCAGGATCTGTCACATAACACAAACACTCAGGTCACTCCAGAACAAGTACAAATATGACTCTGTCATTGTCCATGCTAGTGTGAATAACCTGAGCTGTACCTTCCTGGACTACATGAACAGAGACATGGAAGAGCTCACTGATCACGTAGCCCAGGCTGGTATGACCCTGACCCTGAGTAGCATTCTGCCCTCACAAAGAATGATACCACAGTATAAAGAAAAAATTCTCGATTTCAGCAATTAGCTAAGTTTCTGGTGTCATTCAAAGGGGATCCAGTGTCTATCCACCTGGGATGACATGCTCAACAAGCCACGCTGCTTCGCTAGAGACAGCTTGCACCTGTCACTCTTAGCCTTTTGAATACTGGCCAAGGGTCTTGCCACCCACATAGTGCCTTTTTTAGGCAAGGCTCAAAAGACAAACCCACCGCCGTAAATAGCACACATAGCAAAATACTAAGGGTAATGCTACTCAATGCCAGAAGTCTAAACCTCAAAATGCAAGCACTCGAGGCACTCCTCAGTATGGAGAAAATCGATATATGTTCAGTAACAGAAACCTGGTTTAAGACTCCAGAGAGCACCCCAGCATTACCAGGCTACAACCCATACCATACATTTCAGCCACAGAACCCAAACCGAAATACAAAAGGAGGGGGCGTATCCATATTCATCAAGGATACTGACACCTCCAGGTTAGTGGCACAGCAAGAGGCTTCAGAGATTATCCATGTGCAACTAACAATGGACAAAACTGCAATTCAAATTGTATCTTGCTACAGATCACCCACCATGTCCCAAGACCCCCATTCCACATTTCTGAAACACTGGGAAACATAAAGGTCCTACCAAACACCCTAATATTGGGTGATTTCAATTACCCATACATTAACTGGGAGAACTACTCAAGTACTAACTCCCTTGCCCAACTTTTCCTAGAATTTATAAACTCAAAAGCCCTGGTTCAACTGGTCAACACTCCCACCAGACGTGACAACATATCGGACCTGGTCATCACCAACATGGGCGACCGGTGTTCCACACCAGAGGTCAACCCTCCCTGGTTAGATCTGACCATAAACAAATCACTTTGGATATCCATATTCTGCCCCCACCCCCGGACAAGAAAACCACCGTGAAAAACTTTTCAAAAGCAAACTTCACGTTACTTAAGACCAAGGTGGAAAGTTTCAAAGCCCCTATGCTGAAGGATAACACTGTCCAAGCTGCAAAACCCTTTACTAATGCATTCTATGGGCAGCTACAAGAATGCATGGATCATGCCATCCCAAGCAAAACCAAGACTAACTCCTCCAAGAAAAGGAAACCAGTCTGGTGAGCTCCTGCCATAAACAAGCTATACAATAGAAGGAGGAAACTAGTACAGAAAAAGAGTAAAATCCCAAGAAGGAAAGACATCCTTGATCAGTATCAGCAAGAAACTACGATCCCCTCATAAAATCATCCAAGATGAGCTTTGAAACAAAAATTGCCAAGGACTCCAAAGATAACCACAAGACATTCTATAGCTATGTTAAGAATCTAAGTGGCAATGCTCAGATCTGCTCGAAGTTAGTGCAGAATGGCACAAAATACACTGAACTGATATCGCCTACATCCTGGCAGACAGGTTCAGCGTAAACTTCACCCCGCTCTCACCCCCAAAAGGGCCCATAACCATACCAGAAGAATGTAGAATCCCTGAAATCACAGACACTCAGGTTAAAACAGCCCTCTCCAAAGCCAAAAACACAGCATCAATGGGACCAGATGGTGTCCCAGTCTGCATCCTACACGTGCTCAAAGACGAATTAACCTCTCACCTAAACACACTGTTTAAACTCAGCCTCTCCACAGGCTACATAACCATAGAGTGGTGCACAGCAATGGTTATTCTGCTCCACAAACATACCTCGGGAACTATCGCCATATAAGCCAGACTAGCTTGGTCTGCAAAGCTATGGAGTGCATCATCATGGAACTCATTAACAGAGACATTGGGAACCTCCAAACACTGGACCCTACACAGTTTGGCTTTGTTAAGGGCAGATCATGCCTCTTAAACCTGGTGTACTTCTTTGAGACAGTTACTAAGGCTATAGATGAGGGAAATGTGGTACACACAGCCTACCTAGACCTCGCTAAGGCCTTCAACACCATTCCCCATTCTGTTATTATAGACAAGCTCACCGTCCAGAACATAAACCCCTACATCACAAGATGGGTTACCAACTGGCTCATGGACAGAACCCACATGGTGAGAGTTGCGGGAGCTAGGTCTGACTCTAAACTGGTTACAAGTGGCTTTCCCAGGGCTCAGTCCTAAGACCCCTCCTGTTCAGCAGAGGTACAGGCAAGCACAGGAGGTCTATGGCTGACCAAGTTCACAGACGACTGCAAACTAGGGGCTATAATTGACTTTCAGGCTGACACAGACATCCTCCAAAAGGGTCTCACTAAGACGGATACCTGCTGTCAAAATCATGGCCTCAAGCTAAATGCCAAAAAGTACATAGTCATCTCCTTTGGAAAAAACAAAGTGCCCACAAACTACCACATAGGTTGTAGTCTCTTAAATATGGAAGACGTAATAAGGGATCTGGGGACCCAAGTAGATAGTAATCTCACCTTTGATAATCACATTGCCAAAGTGGTTAGAAAATCCTTCTACGTGGCCCACCTAATCACAAAAGGGTTCACATCCAGATCAAAAGAGGTCATTGTGCCCCTCTACTCATCACTCATTAGACCCATCATAGAGTACATTGCCCCATTTGGGATGTACCTTACAAGACACCTGCAACAGCTGGAAAGACCACAGAAGTACCTCACCAAGAGGATCACTGGCTTCAAACAAATGCCCTATGCAGCTCGACTGAAGAAACTCCAGTTGTACTTGGTTGCATACCACCTACTAACTCCAGTTGTACTTGGTTGCATACCACCTACTCAGAGGTGATCTCTGCCTGACATACAAGGCCATGTCCAACCCAGAATTGATGGGCATGCTCTACCTAAAGAAAACCTTACCCCCTCAAACCACACGCTCTAGGGATCTAAACCTCACCACAGCAATAAATAGGATGTGCTGGAGAGATTCCTGTCCCAGAGACTTCCCATGCTTTGGAACAAGATCCCAATCTACATTAGGCAGAGCTCCTTGCTAACACTCTTCAAAAGAAACCTTGACGAGTGGATGGGAAACAGAAAGTTTACCTCTGGGATCACTTCAGTGACTCTCCTGGACAGAGGCACAGGGAACTAATCTAAGGGGGCAGCAAAAGCCAACACATTCTGGCTAGGCTTATAAATGCCTTTGGGCAGATAGCCTAGTACCAACCTATGAACCTATGAACCTATCAACATATCACTGCACATGATTTCTCACACCCACTCCCATTACCCTTAGAAGGAAACTCCATAGCACTACACATGCCTGCTTACACCCACTATAATTACTCTGAGAACCAAACTCGACAGTACTGCACTGCATTTTTCACACCTACTCTAATTACGTCGAGAACAAAACTCCACTGCACATGCTTTGCACACCCACTATCATTACCCCAGGAACCAAAATGAAAACCACTGCACCTACTTTGTCGAACCAATCTCATTACACATAGAACCCATCTCCATAGCTCTGCACATACTTTTTCACACCTTCTCTCATTAGCCGATATCAAAGGAAATATATGGTTTAAAAATGATCAAAACATGGTAGGTTCAGGTTAAGGCACTTTAATCTTGCAGCAAGGAGACAAAAATGTGCTAATACAGAGTTTGTCTAACCAGAAACAGGAAATACTTTCATTTTTATACATTCTTAAACTGGTTATGTCCTACCATGCTGACGTAACAGATTACCACCTTTTTCATCATCATCTGCTGACCATCTTTCCCATGAATTTCTGCTGATTTATCAATTTTTATGTGAAACTTCCTGAGGAAAACAACATGGCCTTGATTACTCCCAGTTAGATACATGTTATGTTACCATTCAATATACTATGGCTAATTCAAGCACAATGCTAGCAGTTCATTTCTCTAATAATCCTTTGTCTACTTTATCTCTAAGTTACTACAGCTGCACAGGTTCCCATCCTTCGAACAGAGCTGTTTGTCTAAAATCATTACATTTACAAAATAAGGCATTGTTCATTCATTCGTTTCTGACCTAGCAGATAAACACCTGATTCTCAAGTACATTTCCAAAAGGCATAAACATGAATATTGCTGTGCTAGCAATTACTAGGTCAGAGGGCAACTTGCAAATTTCAGAAAGCATACTGCAGTTTTCGAAAAGCATCTTTTTCAGTCTCATATGAAACTCAATTTGTATAAAATACAGTGTATGAAAAATGGAATGAAAAGCGTATTAAAATACTTGGTTATTAATTGGCATTAGGCATACACACATTAATACATATTTTTCTAACAGCCGAAGAAACAAAGTCCACAGTGCTGCACATGCTTTGTCACATCCGTTCTCATTACCCATATAACCAAATCCCACAGCACTGTACATGATGGCTTGTCACACTCACTGAGAACCAAACTCCACAAATGTGTTGTCACATCCACTCTCATTACTCCTAGAAGCAAATTCCACACACTGCACATACTTTGCCACACCCACTGTTTGCACCCTGAGAACCAAACCAAAGTACTGCATATCCAGTTTCATTACCCTTAAAAACCAAACTCACTCCCACTCTCATTACCCTGAGAAAAAAAAAACTCCACAGCACTGCACATGCTTTATTACACTCACTCTCATTAGCCCTAGAACCAAACTCCAAAAACTGCACATACTTTGTCACACCCTCTCTCATTACCCCTGGAATCAAACCTGAGAGAAATGTTTATGCTTTGTCACACCCACTTTAATTATCCTGAGAAACAAATTTGGCAGCACTGCAAAGGCATTGTCATCCCCATTCTCTTTACCCTGAGAACCAAACTCCACAGCACTACACATGTTTTGTACACCCATTATTATTACCCCATGAGCCAAACTGAACAGCACTGCACATGCTTTGTACACCCATTATTATTACCCCATGAGACAAACTGAACAGCACTGCACATGCTTTGTACACCCATTATTATTACCCCATGAGACAAACTGAACAGCACTGCATGTTTTGTTACACCCACTCTCAGTACCCTGAAAACCAAACTCCACAACAGTATACATGCTTTGTTATATCCAGTTTCATTATTCCCAGAATCAAACTCCACAGCACTGAATATCCTTTGTCATGCTCGCTCTCATTAGCCTGAGATCAAACTCCACAGCATAACACATTTTGTCACACCCACTCTCATTACCATTAGAACCAAGCTCCACAGCACTGAACATGCTTTGTCATACTCATTCTAACAATCCCTACAACAAGCTTCCACATCACTGCAAATGTTTTGTCACACCCACTCTTATCATGAGAAACAAAGTCCACTGCACTGCACATGCTTTGCCACACCCTCTCTCAGTACCCTGAGAACCAAACTCCACAGCAGTATGCATGCTTTATCACATCCAGTTTTCATTACCACGAGAACCAAACTCCAGAACACTGCAAATGCTTTCTCACAACCAATCTCATTACTCATCATACCAAGCTCCATAGCATTGCACATGCTTCCCCACACCCACTACAATTACCCCGAGAACCAGCTTCCACAGCACTGCACATGCTTTGTCAGACTCACTCTTATTACCAGAACAACCAAAGTCCAAATTACCACAAGTGTTGTCACAGCCACTCTCATTATTCCGAGAACCAAACACAGCACTACATATGTTTTGTCACACTGTCACACCCACTCTAATTACTCTCAGAAAAAAAAAACCTCCAGAGCACTGCAAATTATTTGTCACATCCAGTTTCATTACCTGTGGAACAAAACTCACCAGCAGTGCACAGCCTTTGTTACACCCACTCTCATTACCCCTAAAACCAAACTCCACAGTTCTGAACATGCTTTGTCACACCCACTGTCATTAATCCAAGATCAAACTTCCACATCACTCCACATGCTTTGTCACACCCACTATCATTACCAATAGAACCAAGCTAAATAGCTCTGCATACGCTGTGCCACACCCACTATCATTACCCTGACAACCACACTGCACAGCTTTGCACATGCTTTATCATTCCCACTGTCATTACTCCAAAAACCAAACTCCTCAACATGATACATGCTTTGTCAAAGTCATTGTCATTACCACGACAACCAAACTCCAAAGCACAACATATCCATTGTCACACCCAATCTAGTTATGCCCCAGACCAATCCCCACTGCACTGCAAATGCTATGTTGCGCCCAATCCCATTACCAATAGAACCAGACTCCACAGCATTGCATATGGTTTGCCACACCCTCTCTCATTACCCTGAGAAATAACCTCCAAAGCACCACACATGATTTTTACACACACATTCATTACCATGAGAACCAAACTCCATGGGACTCTACATACTTTGTCACACCCACTCTCATTACCCCAAGAAAATAACTCCATAGCACTCCACATACTTGGTCACACCTCCTCCCATTATCCCAGAATCAAACTCCACAACACTGTACATTCTTGGTTACATCCACATTCATTACTCCTAAGACCCAAATCCCATGGCACTGCACATGCTTTGTCATCCCCACTCAACTTACCCTGAGAACCAAACTCCACACTAGTGCACCTGTTTTTATAAGCCATCATGCATTATAGGTTTATAAGTTCATAGGTAGGTACTAGGCTATTGGCCCAAGGGCCTAAGTAAGTCTAGTCAACAAGGTTCCCTGGCTTACACCACCCAAGAAAGTTATTTTCCTGTGCCCCTGTTGAGCAGAGCCACAGAAGTGATCCCTGTATGTATTTCCTATTTCCCATCCACTTATCAAGATTTTTCTTGAAGAGTGCTAATGAGGAACTTTGCTTGACATAGATGGGTAGCTTTTTAGTCTGGTTCTCATTACCCTGAAAACCAGATTCCACAGCACTGCAAATGCCTTGTCACATCCACTCTCATTACCGCATGATACAAACTCCAGAGCAGTGCAAAGCCTTTGTCACACCCTATCCCAAGAACCAAATTCCACAGCACTGCACATGCATTGTCACATCCACTTCCATTGCCCCTAGATCCAACCTCCACAGCACTGCAAATGCTTTATCAAATCCACTCTCATTGCCCCTTGATCCACAGTCCACAGCACTGCAAAGTTCTGTCACACCCACTCATTATCCCGTGAACCAAACTCTACAGTGCTGCACATGCTTTGTCACACCCACTCTAATTACCCCTACAACCATCTTACATAACACTGCATATGCTTTGTCACTCCCACTCTCATTATCCCAAGAACTAAACTCCACAGCACTGCACATGCTTTGCCACATCCACTCTGAATACCCTGTGAAGCAAACTCTTCAGCATTGCAAATGGTTTTCCACATCCAGTTTCATTCCCCTGGAAGCAAATTCCAAAGCACTGCATGTGCTTTGTCACACCCACTGTAGTTATCCCTAGAACAAAACTCTACAGCACTGCACATGCTTTGTCATACCCACTCTTATTACCCTGACAACTAAACTCCAAAGTTATACCCACTCTCAAATGGAGAACCAACTCCATAGCACAGCAGATGCTTTTTCACACCCATTCCTATTATCAAAAGAATAAAACTCCACAGCATTGCATATGCTTTCCCACACCCACTTTAATTACCCTGAAAATGAAACTTCACAGCACTGCACATGCTTTGTTACACCCACTCTTATTACCCAGAAAACAAAACTACATACAACTGCACATTAGTTCTCACACCCATGCTCATAACCACTAGAAGCAAACTCCACAACACTGCACATGCTTTGTGACACCCACAATAATTACTCAGAGAACCAAATTCAAGAGCACTGCACTGTATTTTTCACACCCACTGTCATTACCCAGAGAACCAAATTGCACAGCACTGAACATGCTTTGCATACCCACTATCATCACCCCATGAAACAAACTCAATAACACTGAACATACTTTTTCCAACTCAATCTCATTACCCCTGGAACTAATCTCAACAGCACTTCCCATTCTTTGTCAGACCCACTGTCATGGCAATTAGAATCAAACTACACCACTATATACATGGTTTGTCACATCCAGTTTCATTACCACTAGAATCAAGCTCCACAGCACTGCAAATGCTTTCTCACATTTCTCATTATCCCTAAAAGCAAACTCCACAGCCCTGCACATGCTTTAATTACTTCTTGAACCTACCTATGCAGGATTGTACATGCTTTGTCACACCCATTATCATTTTCGTGAGACTCAAATTCCACAGCACTGCACATACATTGCCATGCCCACTGATAATACCTTGAGAACTAAAGTCCACAGCATTGCACAGGCTTTGTCACATCCAGTTTCATTACTCCTAGAACCAAATTCCACAGCACTGCACATACATTGCCATGCCCACTGATAATACCTCGAGAACTAAAGTCCACAGCATTGCACAGGCTTTGTCACATCCAGTTTCATTACTCCTAGAACCAAACTCCACAGCACTGCATATGCTTTGCCACACCCACACTCATTACCCCAAGAATGAACATCTAGAGCACTGCACATTCTTTGCCACACTCACTCTCATTATAGTGAGAACCAAACTCCACATCATTACACACGCTTTGTTACATTCACTATCATAAACCAGAGAAGCAAACTCCAAGGCACATCAGATGCATTGTCAAACCCACACTCATTACCCCGAGAATCAAACTCTACAGCACTGCACATGCTCTGCAACACCCACTCTTATTACTCATACAATCAAGCTCCACTGCACTGCACATGCTTTGTCACACCCACTGTAATTACCTCTAGAATCAATTTCCACAGATCTGCACATTTGGATACATCCAGTTTCACTACCCCTAGAACCAAACTCCACAGTAGTGCACATGCTTTGTCACACCCACTCTTATTACCAGGAGAATCAAACTCCACAGCACTGCACATGCTTAGTCAGTCTATTTCAAATTTCCATGACAACGAAACTCCACAACACTATGCATGCTTAGTCACACCCCTCTCATTAGCCCGAGAATCAAACTCCACTGCACGTCACATGCTTTTTGACAACTATTCCTATTACCCATAGAACCAAACTTCACAGCACTGCATATGCTTTTCTGCAATCACTCTCATTATCCAAGAATGAAATTCCACAGCAATGCACATGTTTTATCACACCCTGTCTCATTACCATGAGAACCAACCTCCACAGCACCACACTATCTTTTCACACCCACTTTCATTGCCACAAGAACCAAAGTCCATGGGGCTTCACATGCTTTGTCACACCCACTCTCATTACCCAGAGGAAGATACTCCACAGCACATGATTTGGCACACCTCCTCCCATTATTCCAGAACCAAACTCCACAACACTGCACATTCTTGGTTACACCCACTTTCATTAAGCCCAAGACACAAACCCCACACCACTGCACATGCTTTGTTAGACCTGAGCTCATTACCATCTGAACCAACCTGCAATGATTTGCGCAGGCTTTGTCACACACAGTCTCATTACCCCTAGATCCAACTCACCAACACTGCATATGATTTGTTATACCACATTTCATTAACCTGAGAATCAAACTCCAGATCACTGTCCATGGTTTGTTACACCAACTCTCAGTATCCCAAGGCCCAAAGTCAGCAGCATCGCATATGCTTTGTCACACCAAATTTCATTACTCTGAGAACCAAACTCCACAGCACTGAATATGCTTTTTCACACCCACTGTCATGACCTCTACAAGGAAATTCCACAGCACTGCACATGATTTGCCAGACCCACTCATTATCACAGAAGCAAACTCAGCAGCACTGCATATGCTTGTCACACCCATTTCCATTACCCTGAGATCCAAACTCTACAACACTCCACATGCTTTGTCATACTCAGTTTCGTTACTCCATGAGCCAAATTCTGGAGCACTACACATGCTTTGCCACACCCACTCTCATTACCCTGAGATGAAAACTGCACAGCATTGGACATGCCCTGTTACACCCACTGTCATTACCCCTAGAACCAAACTCCACTGCACTGCATATGCTTTCTCACAACCACTCTCATTACTCCGAGAACTAAACCCCAATGCACTGCACATGCTGTATCACATACATTTTCATTAATCTAAAATTAAACTCCAGTGCACTGCACATGCTTTGCTGCACCCCATTCTTATTACCCTAAAATGAAACTCTAGTGCATATGCTTTGTCACACCCACTCTCATTACCCCAGGAGCTAAACTCACCAGCATGAGATATGCTTTGCTTCACTCATTATCATTAGCTCGAGAACCAACCTTCTCAACATTTCACATGGTTTCTACCACACACTCTCATTAGCCTGAGAGCAAAGTCAGTAGTACTGCATATGCTTTGTCACATCAAGTTACATAAACCCTTGAACCAAACTCCACAGCACATATTTTATCACACCCACTCTCACTACCCCATGAACCAAACTCCAGATCACTGTGCATTCCTTGACACACCTACTCCTACCCCTGGACCCAAACTTTCCAGGATTGCATATGCTTTGTCACACTCACTTTCCTTACCTTGAGAGCCAAACTTCACAGCATTGCCTATTGTTTGCACACCCACTGTCATGACCACTAGAAGCAAACTCCACAGCACTGTACATGATTTGCCACATCCACTCTCATTATCCCAGAACCAAACTCAGCAGCATTGCATATGTTTTGTCACACTCACTTTCATTACCCCAAGAGTGAAGCCCCACAACACTACACATGCTTTGCCACACCTTCTCTCATTATCCCAGAACCGAACTCAGCAGCATTGCATATGTTTTGTCACACTCACTTTCATTACCCCAAGAGTGAAGCCCCACAACACTACACATGCTTTGCCACACCTTCTCTCATTACCCTGAAAACCAACATCCACAGCACTGGACATGCTTTGTCACCCCATTTGTCATTACTCCTAGAACCAAAGTCCACAGCACTGCACATGCTTTGTCACCCCAACTGTCATTACTCTTAGAACCAAAGTCCACAGCACTGCACATGCTTTGTCACCCCAACTGTCATTACTCCTAGAACCAAAGTCCACAGCACTGCACATGCTTTGTAACCCCAACAGTCATTACTCCTAGAACCAAACTCCACAGCACTACATATGCTTTGTCACACCATCTGTCATTACTCCTACAACCAAACTTCACAGTACTACACATGGTTTGATACACCCAGTCTCATTACCTTTAGAACCAAATTCTACAGCACTGCACATGATTTCTAACATCCACTCTCATTACTCTGAGAACCAAACTCCAATGTACTGCACATGCTTTGACACAGCCATTCTCGATACCTCAAGAACCAAACTCCATACACTGCACATGCTTTGCCATACCCACTCTCATTACCCCAGGAACCAAACTCCACAGCACTGAACATGCTGTGTCACATACAGTCTGATTACTTCGAGAACCAGTCTTCACAGCACTGCACATGCTTTGTTAAAGCCAGTGTTATTACCCTGAGAATGAAACTCCACAGCAGTGAACATGGTTTCTCACACCCAGTCAGATTACCCCTAGGCCAAACTTCAGAGCACTGCACAAGCTTTGTCACACCAGCTCTCATTACCCATACAAACAAACTCCACAGCATTGCACATTATTTGACATAGCCAGTCTCCTTTCAGCGAGAACCATTTTCCACAGTACTGCACATGATTTATCACACCCACTCTCATTACTCCAATCCTCAAATTCCAAAGCACTGCTCATGTTTTGTCACATCCCCTTTCATTACTCCTAAAACCAAATTCCGCAGCACTGCACATGCTTTGTCACACCCACTCTTATTATCACGAGATGAAAACTGCACAGCATGTCACACCCACTGTCATTATCCCTAGAATCAAACTTCACAACACTGTTTAGGCTTTGTCACACCCACTCTCATCACCCTGAATTGAAAACAGCACTTTACTAGACATGCTCTGTCACACCCACTTTCATTATCCCGAGAACCAAACTCCACAGCACTACATATGCTTTGCCACACCCCCTGTCATTATTATGGGAAGCCATGTCCACAGCATTGTACATGCTTTTTCACACCCACTCTCATTACTCTGAGTACCAAACCCCAACAAACTGCACATGCTTTCTCACACCATTCTCATTAGCCCTAGAGCCAAACTCCAATACACTGTGCGTGCTTTGTCACACTCAGACTCATTTCCCCAGGATTCAAACTTTGGAGCACTGTATATACTTTGTCGCACTCACTCCTATTTCCTTGGGAACCAACCTTCTCAGAATTGCACATGGTTTCTACCATACACTTTCCCGAGAACCATGCTCACGTGCACTGCACATGCTTTGTCACATCCAGTTTCATTACCACAAGAGCCAAACTTCAGATCATCGTGCATGCTTTGTTACACCCACTCTCACTAACCCTAGACCCAAACTCAACAGAATTGCATATGCTTTCTTACACCCACTTTCATTACACAGAAAACCAAACTACACAGCATGGCATATGCTTTGTCACACCCACTGTCATGACTGCTAGAAGCAAACTCCACAACACTGTACTTGATTTGCCAGACCCACACTCATTATCCCAGAACCAAACTCAGTAGCACTGCATATGCTTTGGCACACCCACCTTCATTACCCTGAGTGGCAAACTCCACAACAATGCACATGCATTGTCACACCCACTCTCATCACCTCTACAATCAAAGTCCACAGTACCACACATGCTTTGATACACCCATTCTCACTAAATTTAGAACCAAACTCCATATCAATGCATAAGACATCTCACACCCACTCATTACTCTGAGAATCAAACTCCAATGCTCTGCATGTGCTTTGTCACACGTACTGTCATTACCTCGTGAATTAGCCTCCTCTGAACTGCACATGGTTTGTCACACACTCTCATTACCCCAGAACCAATCTCCACAGCACTGCAGGTGATTTGTCACACCCACTCTCATTACCCCCTAGAACTCCATAGTACTATGACATAGTACTGTACTTGCTGTGTGACACCCAGTGTCATTACTCTGAGAACCAGTCTTCACCTTACTGTACCTGCTTTGTGACAGCTAGTATCATTACCACTAGAATGAAATTCCACAGCACAGTAATTTTTCTCACACAAAATCTCATTAACCCTAGAACAAAACTTTAAAGCATTGTACAAGATTTCTTGCACCCACTTGCATTACCCATAGAACCAAACTACACAGCACTGCACATGCTTTGTCACATCCAGTTTCCTTACCCTGTGAGCCAATTTCCACAGTACTGACATGCTTTGTCACACTCACTCTCATTACTCCTAGAACCAAATTCCATAGTGCTGCACATGCTTTGTCACACTTACTCTCATTGCCCTGAGATGAAAACTCCACTGCAGTGCACATGCTCTGCCACACCCACTCTCATTACCCCTAGAACCAAACTAAACAGCATTGCACAAGCTTTCCCACACCCACTGCCATTACCCTGAAAGCCAAAGTCCACAGCACTTAATTTGCTTTTGCACCCCTAGTCATGTAATCCTGAGAATCAAACTGCACATCACTGCACAAGCTTTGTCACCCCCACTCTCATTACCCTTAAAACTGAGCTCCACAGCAATGCTAATGCTTTGCCACATCCACTCTCATTCCCCTAGAACCAAACTCCACAGCACTGCTTATGCTTTTTCACACCCACTTTCATTATCCCAAGAGCCAAACTCCATAGCATTGCACATGCTTAGTGACAGCCACTGTCTTTATCTCTAATGGCAAACTGCACTGCACTGCACTGCACATGATTTGACACACCCAAAATGAATTAACCTGAGAATCAAACTCCACAGCACTATACATGGTTTGATACACTCACTCTCATTACCTTTAGAACTAAATTCCACAGAACTGCACATGCTTTCTCATACCTACTCTCACTAAAACAAGAACAAAATGCCAATGCACTACATGTGCTTTATCACAGCTGCTGTCATTATCCAGACAAACAAACTCCATATCAGTGCACATGCTTTGTCTCATGCACTCTTATTACCCCAGGAACTCAACTCCAGAGAACTGCATATGGTTTTGTCACACTCACTCTCACTACCTCAAGAACCAACCTCCTCACCACTGGATATGGTTTCTCACACCCAATTTCATGACTCTTAGTATCAAACCCCTGGCAATCCACATGCTTTCTCAAACTCACTCTCATTTCCCCAAGAAACAAACTCCAAAGCCCTGCACATGCTTTTTCACACCCAGTCTCATTACTGTGAGAGCTGAACTCCACTGCACTGCACATGCTTTGTCAAGCCCACTCTCATTACTTTTGGTAATTTCAGAACCAACCGCCCAAGCACTGGACATGTTTTGTCACAGCAACTCTCATTTCCATGAGAACCAAACTCCACAAAACTGCACAGGCATTGTTACCCCACTCCCATTACCCTGAGAGCTGATTTCCACAGCACTGTATACACTTTGTCACATCCACTCTTATTACCCAGAAAACCAAACTCTACATTACTGCATCTAACTTTTCAGATCCAGCTTCATTACTCCTTGAACCCAACTCCACAACACTGTGCATGCTTTGTCACACTCCCACACAGTTACCCTAGAATCAAACTCACCAGCATTTCATATACTTTGTCACACCCACATCTAATATCCCGAGAATAAAACTCCACAGCACTGCATATGGTTTTTCACACCCACTCTCATTACCCCAGAATCAAACTCTACAGCACTGCATGTGCTTTGTCACACCCACACTAATTACCCCATGAACCAAACTCCACAGAACTACACATGCTTTCTCACACCCACACTCATTACCTCAATAACAAAACTCCACAGCATTGCATATGCTTTCTCACACACACTCTCATTACCCATAGAACTAAACTCTGCAACACTGCACATGCTTTCCCACACTTAGTCTCATTAACCTTGGAAGTAAACTCCAAAGGACTGCACATGCTTTGTCACATCTAGTATCCTTCCTGAAGAACTAATTTCCACAGCACTGCACATGCGTTGCCACACCCACTCTCATTACTCCTTGCATCAGACTCTGAAGCACTGTTCATGCTTTCTCACACCCCTTTTCATTACTCCTAGAACCAAATTCAACAGCACTGCACACGCTTTGTCACAGCCACATTTGGTACCCCTAAAACTAAGCTTTACAGCACTGCACATGCTCTGCCACATTCACTCTCATTACTCCTATGGCCAAACTCCACAGCACTACACATGCTTTGTCATGCTCAAACTAATTACCCTGAGAGCCAAACTCCACAACACTGCACAAGCTTTGACACACCCACTCTCATTACCCCTTGATTAAAAATCCACAGTACTACACATGCTTTGACACACCCACTCTCATTACCTTTAGAACCAATCTCCACAGCACTGTAAATAGTTTGTCACACCCGCTGTCATTACTCTGAGAACCAAACTTCAATGCACTGCACAATTTTTGTGATATACATTCTCATTACTCTTTGAACCAACCTCCATAGCACTGCTTACACATTGACACACCCACTTTAATCACCCTGAGAGCCAAACATCATAGCACTGCACATGCTTAGTTGCACCCACTCTCATTATCCCTAGTGCCAGACCCCACAGCACTCTTCATGATTTGCCACTCTCACAATAAGTATCTCAAGAACCAAACTCCACATCCCTGTACATGCTTTTTCACACCCACTCTCATTACTCATGGAACCAAATGACACAGTATTACAATTGCTTTGATACACCCACACTCATTACCCTTAGAATCAAACTCCATAACACTGCACATGCTTTGTCTCACCCAATCCTATTACCCCAGGAACCAAACTCCACAGAATTGCACATGCTTTCTCACATTCACTGACATTTCCTCAAGAAACAACCTCCTCAGCACTGCACATGGTTGGTCACATTCACTCTTATTACACTGAGAAGCAATCTCCACAGCACTGCACATACTTTTCACACCCACTCTCATTATCCTAAGAATCAAACTTCACAGCACTGTGCATGCTTTGTCTCAGTCTGTCTCCTTACCCAAGGAACCAAATTCCACAGCACTGCATATGGTTTGATAGACTCACTCTCATTACCTGGAGAACCAACCTCCTCATCACTACACATGGTTTGTGGCATCCACTTTCATGACCCCAGTACCAAACTCCACTGCATTGTACATGCTTTGTGACACCCACTCTTATTACCCTAAGAACCAAACTCTACGGCACTGCACATGATTTGTCATGTCCAGTTTCATTACCCCTTGAATCCAGCTGCAGAGCACTGGACATATTTTGTCACACCCACTCTCATTACCCCAAGAACCAAACTCCACAGCACTGGGCATGCTTTGTCACACCCACTCTATTACTCTAGAATCAAGCTTAGCAGCATTGCATTTGCTTGGTCACACCCACTTTCATTGCCCTGAGAACCAAACCCCACAGGACTTCATATGCTTTATCACGCCCACTGCCATATTCCTCTATAACCAAACTCTACAGCACTGCACACTTTTTGTCATATGCAATCTCATTATCTCAGAACCAAACTCAGCAGTACTGGATATGCCTTGTCACATCCACTTTCTTTTCCCTGAGAGCCAAACTTGACAGCACTGCTAACGCTTTGCCTCACCCACTCTCATTACCCTGAAAACCAAGCTCCACAGCACTGCACATGCTTAGTCACACCAGCTCTCATTACCTCAAGAATTAAACTCCACAGCACTGCACATGCTTCATCACACCAGCTCTCATTACCCCAAGAATTAAACTCCACAGCACTGTACATGCTTTTTCACACACACTCTCATTACCCTGAGAGACGAACTCCACCATAGTGCACATGTTTTTTCATGCTCGCTTTCATTACCTGGGGAACCAAATGCTGAAGCACTGAACATGCTTAGTCACAACAACTCTCATTGTCATGAGAACCAAACTCTACAGCACTGTACATGCTTTTTCACACCCATTGTCAGTTACCCTAGAACCAAACTCAGCAAGATTGCATATGCTTTGTCACATGCACTTTCATTATCCTGAGAAATAAACTCCACAGCACTTCACATGCTGTCTCACACCCACTGTCAGTTTTCCCTATAATCAAACTCTACAGCAATGTACAGGCTTTGTCATGCCCAATCTCATTATCCCAGACCCAAACTCAACAGCACTGCACGTGTTTTTTCCCACCCATTTTCATTACCCCGAGAACCAAACTCCACAGCACTGCATATACTTTGTCATACCCACTGTCATTTATTCTATAACCAAACTCCACAGCACTGCACATGCTTTGTCAAACCCACTTTCATTACCCTGAGATCCAAACTGTACAGCACTGCATATGCTTTGTCACATCCAATCTCATTACCCCTAGAATGAAACTCACCAGCACTGCATGTGCTATCTCACCCACTGTCATTTCTCTTAGAGACGTAGTGCACAGCAGTGCACAAGCTTTGCCAAACCCAATCTCATTATCCATAGTGCCAAACTCCACAATACTGCACATTCTTTGTTAGGGTCATACTAACTACCTCAAGAACCAAACTCCAAAGCACTACACATACTTTGCCACACACATTCTCATTACCACAGAACCAATCTCCACAGCACTGCATGTGTTTTGTCATATCCACTCTCATTACCACAGAACCAACCTCCACAGCACTGCATGTGTTTTGTCATATCCACTCTCATTACCACAGAACCAATCTCCACAGCACTGCATGTGTTTTGTTATATCCACTCTCATTACCACAGAACCAGTCTCCACAGCACTGCATGTGTTTTGTTATATCCACTCTCATTACCACAGAACCAATCTCCACAACACTGCATGTGTTTTGTTATATCCACTGTCATTACCACAGAACCAATCTCCACAGCACTGCATGTGTTTTGTCATATCCACTCTCATTACCACAGAACCAATCTCCACAGCACTGCATGTGTTTTGTTATATCCACTCTCATTACCACAGAACCAATCTCCACAGCACTGCATGTGTTTTGTTATATCCACTCTCATTACCACAGAACCAATCTCCACAGCACTGCATGTGTTTTGTTATATCCACTCTCATTACCACAGAACCAATCTCCACAGCACTGCATGTGTTTTGTCATATCCACTCTCATTACCACAGAACCAATCTCCACAACACTGCATGTGTTTTGTTATATCCATTCTCATTACCACAGAACCAATCTCCACAGCACTGCATGTGTTTTGTTATATCCACTCTCATTACCACAGAACCAATCTCCACAGCACTGCATGTGTTTTGTCATATCCACTCTCATTACCACAGAACCAATCTCCACAGCACTGCATGTGTTTTGTTATATCCACTCTCATTACCACAGAACCAATCTCCACAGCACTGCATGTGTTTTGTCATACCCACTCTCATTACCACAGAACCAATCTCCACAGCACTGCATGTGTTTTGTCATATCCACTCTCATTACCACAGAATCAAACTCCATAGCCATGCACATGCTTTGTCACACCAAGTTTCATGACCCCTAGTACAAAACTCTCATCACTGCATATGCTTTCTCACTCTCATTACCTTTAGAGCCAAACTCCACAGCACTGCTTATGCTTTGTCACACCCGCTTTCATCACCCGAGAACCAAACTCCAGAGCAGTGCACATGCTTTGCCAAACTGACTCCTATTACCTTGGGAACCCAAGTCCACAGCACTGTGCATGCATCTTCACACACATTTTAATACCCTAGAACCAAACTCCACAGCACTACACATGCTTTGAGACATCCACTCTGATTATCACTAGATCCCAACTCCACACATCCTTTGTTACACCCATTCTCATTACCCTTAGAACCAAACTCCATAGTACTACACATGCTTTGTCACAGAACTAAACTCCAATACACTGCACATGCTTTGTCACACCCACTCTCATTAATGTGAAAACCAAGCTAGGCAGCATTGCACATGCTTAGTCACACCAACTTGTTACCCCCAGAACCAAATTCCACAGCTCTGCACATGGTTTGTCACAGCCACTCTCATTACTCTTTCCATCAAACTCCAAAGCAATTCTCATACTTTGTCACACCCACTCTCATTACTCTGAGATGAAAACTCCACAGCACTGGACATGCTGTGTCACACCCAGTCCCATTACAACAGCACTGCTTATGGTTTGTCACACCAATTTTCATTACCCCTAGAACATAACTCCATACTACTATACATGCGTTGTCACACCCACTGTCATTTTCTCCTATAACCAGACTCTACTGCAATGCACATGCTTTGTCACAGCCAATGTCATTACTCCTAGCATCAAACTCCAAAGTACTACTCATACATTGTCACACCCACTCTCATTATGTCATGAGTTAAATTCCAGAGCACTGCACATTTTTTGTCACACCAACTCTCATTACCCCAAGAACCAAACCCCACAACACTGTGCATGCTTTGTCTCACCCATGCTCAGTTACACTAGAACCAAAATTAGTAGCATTGCACATGTTATGTCACACCCACTTTCATTACCCTGAGATCCAGACTCCACAGCACTTCATTCCACAGCATTGCACTTGCTTTGTCACACCCACTCTCATTGCTCCAAGAACCAAACTCCGCAGCACTGCACATGCTTTCTCTCACCTACTCTCATTATCCTGAGAACTGAACTCTACCACACTACTCATGATTTGTCACGCCCACTCTCATTTAGTTGAGAATGATACTCCACAGTACTGCACAGACTTTGTCACACCGACTCTCATTACCCCAAGAACCAAACTCCACAGCACTGGACATGACTTGTCACATCATGTTTCATTACCCCTGAACCCATCTTCACAGCTGTGTCACACCTACTTTCATTACCGCGAGAACCAAACTCCACAGCACTGCACCTGCTTTGTCACACCCACTTTCATTAGCCCTAGAACCATTCTCCACCACCCTGCACATGCTTCTTCTTGTTAGGGGCCTACTCTTTCACAAGCCCTCCCCACTGACATTAAGGAAATTTATACTTATTCCAAATTTAGAATTAATTTCAAAAAGCACTTCTTTATTCAAGCCAAATAATCCTGCTTAAACACAGGACTTACCACCTAACCTATCTCCTTTAAAAGTCTTCTTCTCTCCCGAGATTCACTGAAGATTAACCCATTTTAGAAACTAATATATGCATATGTATATATGTGTGTGTATATTTTATATATATATATATATATATATATATATATATATATATATATATATATATATATATATATATGTGTGTGTGTGTGTGTGTGTGTGTAAAATAAAAACAGCAGTTCATGGACTCTACTGGCAGCAAATTTAGATGACAGAGAAGCCCATGATGCTGGAAAATCACACAAATCCTTTATTCTTTAAAATGAGATATCCTGTTAGTGCTTTTGTTTAAACAAAGTGTTAAACTTCATCAGACCACTGTTAGTTTCACATTCACTTCCTTTATAAACTTCCTTTAGCCTTGATTGGTTAAACAACTCATTAATATTAATAGAACGTAAAAATCCATCACATATACATAAAAATTCAAGCACCTATTCATTCTAACTGCATCTGCCTACTACTACTTATAATTATTGAATTTATAAATAAACTGAGTAACTATAAAGTAAAATTAATTTAAAATCGTATATAAACAGTCTAAAACCAATGCTAAAACTTTTTTCTATACATACATGTATTTTATATATATATATCTATATATATATATATATATATATATATATATGTGTGTGTGTGTGTGTGTGTGTGTGTGTGTGTATGTAGTACATTAGATTTTGCTTGTACGTTCCACTGTGCTTGTTCACTTGATATGCATTTGTTTGTATGTAATTAATCTGAACTATTCTGTTATTGTTTTCATTTCTTAATTTTTTGTTTGTGAAATGTTTTGTATTTCCTCCTGGCGTAGCTTGAAATTAGTCAGTACTGATCAGTGCACTACTCTGATAAATACATAGAAATAAATGAATACATCAGTCAACAAATAAAAATAAATGCATACATCATTCAACAGTATGGTTATTTTTTATCTATTAGTTAGCTATTATCTTTAATGACCTTTTCTGCCTCCATATAAGTAGGCTGGCTTGTACTTGAGTTATTGGTAAGTAGCCTGTTAATCTTGATACAGCACAAACACCAAATAATGTCACCTGTGCTGTACAATACCCCTTATGTAACTCGTAACACTTTTCTAATGAGCTCATTTGAACTTACTCACACATTGAGAATCTAGCACTGAAATGAAGATTCCACCATTTTCCATATGACCTAATGAAAATGCAGGATATGATCGCAATTTCTTTATACAAATAACAATGTTATGTACTTTTTGCCTATGTAAGTTGTTTATTTCAAACTAATTTGTTTTTGAACAGTGGAGAATAGAGATTTTCTCTTTCACTTTTTTACTTGTACACCAGTTAAGTTTCTTAATGGCATGCCTTCATCTAGGAAACACCCTGAAAAAATGAATACATTTTTCTCCGACAGTGACCTCACATTGCTTGGTGCGTCCTTGCTGATATAAGAAGGCAGAATTCTTAACTTCAGGTTTGCACTAGTAATGCTCCCGATGCCTGCTTTTTAGATGGTTATTAATAATCCAGTATTTGACATTCTGCCTTGACAGCCGGCTGTACCTAGGATCAAAGTACTTCTGTCTCCTGCCTCTGCAAGTGATCTGACTTTGGTCTTTGCCATCAGCCCACATGCTTGCATTTCTTTTCAAGCTGCATGTGGAGTCCACCAAGGTAAAAGTGTATGCGAAGAGCTACACTTCACTTTGACATATTTTCTTTTCTTTTTTATTAGATGTCTGGAACCATTGTGCAGTTCAACTCAAAATATCTCTTTTTTTTTGTTTAATTTGCCATGTATGGCTCTTTGAAATAATGATTTAATTAGCACCTGAGCATACAGGTGCCTGTGGGATTTCAGCCCCTTAACAACTTTAATCCACCTAGTGAGAAAACTATCTTTCTGGGCATTGTAACATAGCATTTATCCCCAGCTGACAGTGTGTGACTTTTAAAATGGCATCATAAAAGAAAAACAGGATAGCAAATTATTTTTTCCATGAAATAATTGGAGTCTTTATAGACTGTCACTGGTAGATATAGATATCATTATCTGTCATTATTTCTTACCAATAAAGTGGATTATAGCTACTGTGTTATAAGAGAAATGTCATTTTTATAAAAATAGTAAGTAAAAAACTATTACTGCTCAGAATTACCATTTAAATGAATATTCTCTTTAAGCATTTCCTGATTAAATGGCCACAGTGACATTACCAAGCCTCACTGAGTAATAGCCTGTGTAACGGAGAATGTGTTGTTGACATAAAGTAAGGCAGAGACTGAGACACAGATATTATTAGTGAAACCAGCAACACTGTATTTATTATTGTTTTTTAAACTTTTAAATGGGTTTGTTGTACTAGGGAGGGCACAGTTTTTATAAGGGACTTGAGGAAAACATTTCCCAGAAAAACAACTGATCAAGATTTTGGCTGGGGGGCTAGTGTTTAGCCAGGGCCACTACAACTTCCCCATTTGAGTGCATACTTCCATGCACACATGAATGAAGGCTACCACTGAGCAGTGGTTTGGCTAGCCAAATGCTCACTCTGAATTGCATCTGCATCTGAATCCCCTCCTCAGAATATATGTGGCAACTCACAAGCTGTTCCTCCCATTCCCCAGGATGGGCATATACCCATCCTCAAGTATACATCAAAAAACAAAGCCAGCACCACGTAAGCTCATCCAACCTGCTTTTATTGTGGCAACACCATCAAATTCAAACCGGTTTCAGCAACCTTGCCTTCTTCAGTGATAAATATAAAAGCAGAAATCACCAGTGCTTATACCATAATCATCATTACATCATCAGATATCAACATTTAAAGCAACAACAACTTCATTTGTCAGAAATGTAGTCATACACATATATTACATGTGGTCATTAAGCCCTGGAGAGAACAAACCCCCAAGTTTAATGATCCAACCCTTCTCCTTTTTATTTAATATTGCATGCCATTCCAATTTGTTTTTCCTGTCCCCCCAAACTATATATATGCTAATATATGGCAACTCACATAATATTTATTTGTCTGAGATAGACATCTCGAGGACTGTTAGTTAATTCGGCATGGTGGTGAAGAATATTTCTGAAGTTTGTTCATTATTTGAAAGAAAAAAAGTGGGGAATAGAATTTACACTGAATGTGGATACACAGCAGATGCATTTTTGGATGTGACAGTTACAAGAAATAATTATAATACATTGGCATCCAAGATATATTGTAAATACCCACAGTATAATAATTTATTTGCTACCAGTTTACATCCCTGCCATATTGTAGAAAATATACCAACGTCCCAATTTCTAAGGGTTAAAAAAATTTCTTCTTCTCCAGATAGCCATCAATTTTTTAAGGATGACCTTGCTGAAAGGTTTTTGGTTAGGGGGGTACCAACCTAATACCATCGAGTCAGCCAAAAAATGGGTAGCAAGTCAAAATAGGTTTGAAATGCTGAAGTATCATGACAAAAAGCAGAAAGATGAAAATGCCATTAGGTTTGTCACTACATATGATAGGAATATTATAGCAATAACCCACGCCTGGGTGTGGGTAATGCTGGATTTACTCACGGTTGGCGTGATTTGGTCCCGAGGGCAAAGCCCGAGGGACCAAACAAAGCCAACCGTGGGTAAATCCAGCATTACCCACACCCAGGCATGGGTTATTGCTATTATACAATGACATTATTTAAGAAAAGAAATAATTACTTTTCTTAAATAATGGCATTGTATAATGCCTCTTTACTGCCCTTCCGCAGCTGTCTGGTATTCTGCGGCAGTTTTGATGTACTGCGCATGCCTACGCAGTACATCAGAGCTGTGGGCAAAAGCACTGTTTCGCTATGTTAAATGGGTTTAACATAGCGAGACAGCTTTAAAATAAGCAACGGAGATCTCCGTTGCTTATTGTAAAGCTGTCTCGCTATGTTAAACCCATTTAACATAATAACAGTAATGGAGATCTTGCGATTTCCATTGCTTTTTTTTTTTAAAAAACTGTCTCGCTATGTTAAATGGGTTTAACATAGCGAGACAGCTTTAAAATAAGCAACGGATATCTCCGTTGCTTATTTTAAAGCTGTCTCGCTATGTTAAACCCATTTAATATAGCGAGACAGCTTTAAAAAAAAAAGCAACGGGGATCGCAAGATCTCCGTTACTTTTTACACACTGTGTCGCTATGTTAAAGGAGTTTAACATAGCGAGACAGCTTTAAAAAAAGCAACAGAGATCTCCGTTGCTTTTTTTAAATCTGTGCCGCTATGTTAAACTCTTTTAACAACGGGCACACTAGTTGGGCTGGCCAATCAGCGTGCACGTTTTAGGGGAGGAATTGTATAATAATATTGTTAGGGAGGTTATTAATAGCAATTGGAATATCTTGCTAGCGAATGAGGAATTGTCTAGTTTACTTATGACAAAATGCCAATTTTCATATAGAAGAGGACGAACGCTGGGTTCTCATTTCAACCACTATAAATGGTGTGATAGGAATCAAGATATAGGACAACAATGTACTTTAACTGTTGAAAATGTTTTTCAGTCATTCCCATGTGGGCATTGCTCATTGTGTAAACATATGTTAAAAACAAAACAGTTTTCCAGTAAGAATAGTAGTAGAGTTTATGACATCAGATTTTTTGTGAATTGTGGGTCAGATTGGCTGGTATATTTAGTGATTTGTTTATGTGCTGCTTTTTATGTTGGGCAGACCTCGAGAACTATGCGTGTTCGTATATCGGAACACCTTAGTGATATTTGTAACAAATGTATTTCAAATGCCTTGTATAAACATACACTTAAACATAATGCCAAGTTTCACTTCATGGTTATTGATAGAGTTTGGGGGGACAGGAAAAACAAATTGGAATGGCATGCAATATTAAATAAAAAGGAGAAGGGTTGGATCATTAAACTTGGGGAGTTGTTCTCTCCAGGGCTTAATGACCACGTGTAACATATGTGTATGACTACAGTTCTGACAAATGAAGTTGGTGTTGCTTTAAATGTTGATATCTGATGATGTAATGATGATTAACTATAGTATAAGTACTGGTGATTTCTGCTTTTGCATTTATCACTGAAGAAGGCAAAGTTGCTGAAACCGGTCTGAATTTGATGGTGTTGCCACAATAAAAGAAGGTTGGATGAGCTTACATGGTGCTGGCTTTGTTTTTTGATGTATACCTAAGAATTTTGGGCCTGTGCATCAGCCTTAACATGCGGGGGGGGGGGGGGGGTGTTTTTGAATGTAATATATACCCATCCTTCTCATAACAGGTTCAACAGATGCCAAATCTACTAGTCAGGCCTGACAGAACTGTTACTAAACAAGTGCAGAGGTAATTACTGTTCTGGGTGAAAGCTGATAGGGGACACAATCGGCAGCTGGTGGTCAGGTGTAAGTGAAGGACATGGTATCCACTTAAGAAGCTGCAGACAATATTCCCACTCCCTAAATGAATGTATTTAGTAGATTAGTGTGTCAGCTTGCATAAAACTTTTCCTACAGTCCTAAAAAAGTGCTAGTGTGATCATCAGAAGAACATTGATCAGATAAAGTGAGGTGATCATACAAAAAGAAAGTAGCTGCACTACCTGTAACTGGAAAGTGAAACTAAACTGAGGAAATGAAGTGCTGGATTGCCAACAAACATGGAAAGAGAGTGAGAAGAGCAGTTGGCAAGCAACCTCCTATGGCGACTAACAGAACCAGAAACATGCTAAGAGAGGCAACATTCTTAGAGGAAACAGCAATTTAAGTTTAGAAGTTTTATTTGCTACCTCTACCAGTAACAAAATATGCTAATGAAAGAGACGATTAGAAAGTATAATGATTGGCTGTTGCTATGGGCAAGGGGAAATTATGATGGAGGACATGACAGATAGCCCACTTGCATGCAAGGAACCTACTCTACTTTATCACAAAATGGAACATGGTCCTTTGCGCTGAGTTGAAATGATACAGCTCAGTGGTCATGCTGTTAAAATAAGATGGGACCTTTGAACCTGCAAAAGGAGTGTCACAGCAGCAGAAGACTGAGGGCTGTATTTGGGAAGTGCACAGAAGACAAAAAGCTTTATAGTCCCCTACTCAGATATAGCAGAACAGCTAAATTAACTGGGAATAAACACCTCTGTCACGCACTGGATTTGCAAGCTGGCTGATAGATAGGATGCAGTAGCTCAGAAAAGGGGAAGCTACCTCTAAAACAAGATTAGTCATAAATGAAGTCCCCTGGGTTCAGTGTTGGGACCTCTCCTGTTTCACATCTGCTTCTCCGAAGCAAAACCTAACACAAACAGCTCTGGCTAACTAAGTTTGCAGATGGCTGCAAGCTAGGAGCAGTCATTGAATTCCCAAATGACTTAGCCATCCTGCAGGAAGCTTGGTCCTAAAACATAACTGGTGCCAAAATTATGGACTGCAACTAATTACCAAAAATGTGACAAAAACTATGACCAGCAAACCGAGGTAAATCCTCCGTTGCACCAAATAGAAGATAAACGTAAAATAAGAACACAGGCAATGGAGCGAACCAGGCAATGTCCAAGTCAGAGGCAGTAAGACACAAAATAAATAAATTGGTGTATAAAATCAAACACTGTTATAAAGAATCCAATAGCAAAACAGGAAAGCAACAAAACAGTATAAGTTTTGAGGTAAAATGATCCACATGTTTATTAAAAATGGTAAGCGCTTTCGCAGTAGAGCTTCATCAGACCAGATACATATAAAAAAGACCAACACAATATATACACATCACATGAAAACTCTGTCCAATCAACAACACTGCTAATAATTGATAAATTAGTAAAATTGAATGCAATCAATTAAATAATTAATTAATTAAGTAATTTGGCAGTATAGTACCAATAAAATTCAACTGACTACTGAACCAGGCATACAAAACAAGAACAGGTATATACAGAGAGAGGAATATATATGTATGAATATAAGTGTATGACCATTGATGGAAATAAACTCACTATAAATATACATACATTCTAAACCCTAAATATACTGAGTGGAAACACACCTGCTACTATAAAGGAGCATAAAAGATGTATAAACATATATGCAAAAATCCTCCATGCAAACATCATTTATGCAATCTCCTTTTCTTTAAAAGGGGTTTAATAGAGGCCCTTTCATTTAGGCCTTTTCCTTTATCAGCACGGAGTATAACAATCCAGCAAGTCTCTCTGTGTTCAGTGTGTGTCAGAATGTCACCTTCCCTAACACTAGGATAGATGACCTCAATAACTCTAAAACTAAAAGTATGAGTCACACCCTGTTCCAGAAAATGTTTTGAGAGTGCATTATGTAAAGAGCCTTTTCTAATATGATATATATGCTCCCTCATTCTATCATGGAGCACTCTGTTGGTCTTCCCAACATAAAATGATCCACAGGCTGTTCACTCTGCTAAATATACCACATGGGAGGTCATACAATTTGCATCTGTCTTAAAAAAGAACTCTTTACCTAGGTCTGGATGGTAAAATACGTCAGATGTATTAATGTACATACAAAAGTTACACAAACCACATGGCATAGTGTGCCTAGTGGCAGAGGTCACATTCGCATGATCTCTATCAAAACATAAGAGCCTCTTTAAATTTCTATGATTCTTAAATCTGAACCTGGGTCTATCTCCCACAATCCTACCAATTTCCTCATCAACTAGTAGGATAGGCCAATGTTGCAAAAACAGATCAGTAACCTGTTTATGATCACTCGTATAGAACAGAGGGATCCTAATACCACTCACTGTATTATTGTAACTATTAACGTGACCAGCCTCCATGGCAGGTCCAAAATATGGTTGAGCTGTAGTTGACCTCAAATCTATGAGGTCAGACCATTGTCTACTGATTTCACTAATAGTATACCCTCTGTCCAGCAACTTTCTCTGTAACCCTACAATCTCTTGCTGAAAGCCATCCAATGACAGGTTTAACCTGGAGGCCCTCATGCCCTGCCCTCTGATTAAATTCCTAAAAATATAACCAGGATGCATGCCAGACCTAAAATGAAATGCATTTCTATGGCATGTTTTACGGTAAATGCCCGTGTTAATTGTATGTTCATCTAACTTTTCAATAAATAGGTCCAAAAACTCAATGCATGTATAAGACCAACTATAAGTAATTTTAAGACAATCAGATTATTCATAATACCAAAAAACTGTAATAATTCATCAGATGACCCCCTCCATAACAAAAACAAATCATTGACGAAACGTCGGTAGAATAACACATGTTCCTTGAAACCTAAAAAGGGGAATAATGCTTTGATTTCCCAATGTGCAAGAAACATGTTGGCGTAGCTATTGGCACATGAAGTGATCGTAGCTACGCCATGTTTCTGTAAATACATTTCCTCACCAAAAATGGACACGTTGTTTTCAAGGACAATCTGTAAAAGAAAACAAATCAATCTGTTTCAGCGAATAATCACTATATATTGATAAATACTCATGTACATATTGTATTCCCAATTCATTAGGAATCATAGTGAATAATGACTGGACATCAAAAGTAACAAAAATAACATAGCTGACATCATGAATATCCTTAATACATTCATATAGATCTAACAAAAACTTTTTGAATCCCTCAAGACTGCTTGATTCAAACTAATCACCGGCCTCAAAAACTTCTCAATGTACAGGGACAACGGTTCTGTGACCCACCCCCCTCCAGCTACAATAGGTCTCATGGGTGGATTAGTAGGATGTTTATGAATGGCTGCAAGCTAGGAGCAGTCATTGAATTCCCAAATGACTTAGCCACCCTGCAGGAAGCTTGGTCCTAAAACATAACTGGTGCCAAAATTATGGACTACAACTAATTACCAAAAATACATTATTGTGTGCTTTGGGAAGTCATCTGTTCCAGGGAATTATCACATTGACAGCATGCCCATAAGAGATGACCCAGCTGTTTGGGATTTGAGAACTTATGTGGACAAGGACCTAACTTTCAACCAACATGTTTTCACTGTTATAAGACAGTCCTGCTATATTGTGCAGCTTATAAACAATGGGATTGTGCCTATATCTAAAGATGTCATTGTCCCCTTTACTCAGTCCTTATTAGGCCAAACAAGTTTGATTCCTCCTTTGGCATGTATCTGTCCAGACCATTGCAAAAATTGGAACACCCACCTAGATATCTTACTAAAAGGATGCAAGGCTTAAACAATATGTCCAACATGGATCAAATGAAAGCCTTGTCACTATTCACTATTTTCATTATCCTACAGGCCGCTAAGAGATGACCTGTGTCTGCTTCACAAGGCATTCTCTGACCCAATATTGATGGATGTACTGCATATCTACAAGTCAAGTGGGATCAGAAATATTCAGTCTAGGGATCTAAATCTCATCTGCAAAATCAACATAACAGTTTGGAGGGATAGAGGATACCAATGCTCTGGAACATATTCCACATCTACACAAACCAAAGCTCATCTCTGTCCATATTTAAGGGCAGTTTGGATCTATGGATGAGTATTAGAACATTTACGCCAGCACTTCTCCAGAGACAGTTCCTAAATGCTTTTTCTCACAGATGGGTACCCTCAAATTATCTATGGTATCCCAATTAATCTTACTAGAAGTAATACCATATTTATCAACCACAAGATGGGTAAGGCCAATCTGACACCAAATGGAATTGTTTAATTCAAGTAACAAAAGGGAAATTGGCTAGGCTTAAAATGGCCCATATAGGCAGCTAGCCTAGTACTTGCCTATGAACTACAAAACAAAATGAAGAACATAGTAGAGAAGAAAACAAGGATGACTAGGCCCATGTTTGGGTAGATAGGTTCTGCAATGAAGGATGTCTGTGTAAAAAGATGGGGAGCTACAAATAGCAACGCAGGTTGAGAGGGTACACATTACTGTTTACACACAAACCTGGCCCAGTGAGAAGAGATGTTGATACTGGAGGGCCAGGATATAGTGTGCTCAGGAATGACAAAGACAGGTGGGACAGAGTTGGAGAATTGATCTTCATTAAGAATGGCATCAGATGTCAGCCCAGAGAGGAGGAAGAGCAACAAATCAAGAAATGAGCAGGATCAGACTATGTTAAATACCTCTGCATTAAGGCAGGGTAAGGGAGAGTGCTGGAGGCCTGATACAGTATGTCGGTCCCAGACAACTAAAGGAAGGAAGAAAGGTGACAGAAATTAATTCAGAATAAAGGAGTGAAGTTACAGAGATACTCATTAGGAATATGAATCTGCCAGAACTGCAATGGACACAGACTGAACAGAAGTTTACCGAGGCCTTGGGCCATGAACAGCTCAATCAACTGATACAGGGTAGTACCAGCAAGGATAGAATTCTAGATTTGGTCCTAACTAGTGCAGTGGGTGTCATGGATATTCATATTATGCAAACAATAATGCCTGACAGGGTGGAACCCTGGAAAGTCCATTATATAATGCCCATCCTGTATGACATTACTGACCTTATAAAATGGGCTATCTGTTACACTGGTGTTTATTTTTTTTATTAATATCTATATATATGTGTGTGTGTGTGTGTGTGTGTGTGTGTGTGTGTGTGTGTGTGTGTGTGTGTGTGTGTGTGTGTGTGTGTGTGTGAATGTCTATTTCTTTCACTATATATATATATATATATATATATATATATATATATATATATATATATATATATAGATAAATAAATAAATCTGTGCATGTGTGTGTATTTATGTTTATGTATAGTATTTTCTCTGCCTAATCATTCATTGTTGTTTTTGGATATGTAATTGTTGATGGCAGATGTATCTTACATCCAAAATATAGATATTTATTTATCTTTTGTTGACCAGGTTAGCTTAGACTTAAGGTGGTATTTATACCACCAAGGGAAATTGAAGTTATGGAGTGCCTGAGAAGTGAAGGATTTGCTGCAGAACGTCTAACACAGTTAACATCACAGCATTACAGAAAAAGTCCCCAGAGTAAGGAGAAACAGGAAGATCAGGAGACATCTGAAGAAATATGGACATGGGAAAGAAATAGAGATTTAATATGGTATAATATATATGCAAAGGAGAAAGCAAAACTAATCAATATTTTAAGAGCAACACCAAAGTAATATGAAGAGAAACACAGGCAAAGGAATCTGCACATGGAAAACTTTACAAAACAAAAAATAAGAAGACAAAGAGGAAAAGTAGAAAAGAAGATCAGTAATGGAGAAATTAAAGAAATAGAAATTGAGTTTATGGAGTACCTGTGAAGTGAAGGAGTCAGTGTAGAAAATCTAATTCAGAAAGGACCACAACAGGATAGAGCAGTGGACATCCAAATTAAGGGGAAACCAGTGGAATTTGAAACAATCGGTCAGATGCTATATGAAGATATTTTGCAGCCTTCCACTGGAAACCAGTTTAAATGTTCACTTGAAGTTGGACAGCAAGAGAAGGAACAGGAAACTGTGGAAACTGACACAGTCAATGTTGAGGAGTGATAGGCCAGTGAGTTCCCATATGACAGAGCAAAGGATGGCACGGGATGAAATTGAAGAGAATGTGTCACAGGAAGATGCTATAGAACTTTCCATAGAATGCCCACAGGAAATGGAAAACAAAAAATGTGTCCTCAGTTTAGAAGAAAATGAGCTAAGAGAAGAGTTGCTTGATTTGGTAGAAATGGATAGACATATTAAGATCAATGAAAGAAATAGCCTGCAGAAGGTCAATAAAACCCCAAAATTTAAAAGTTTGATAAAATAAAGGAACACAGTAATTAAGACTGTCCCTAGAGATCCATGCAATATAACAGAAGTAAACATGATATATTACTGTGCACCTAAACTGATAACTGATAAAGTTCTGCCACAAGACCCCAAGCTAGTGACAGAAAGGAAGGGGAGAAATCAAATACCATCATGGGAGTATCAAATATTGAAAACTATAAAGCAATTTAGACAAGATGTGTAACTGTTGGAGGAGTATAGAAGAGGGAACAGATCAACAAAATTACTTAGAAAGCTAGATGTGATAAAGGCAATTCACAGTATTAGAACAGATCAGGCTATATCATGTACTATCTCAAATAAACAAACTAAAATCTCAGCACAGGTGGAAAATGTAGAAGATGCACAGATAAATTTAAAGGAAAAGTACAAAATAAGCAATTTATTGGTGACCCAAAAAAGTTTTATATTGAATTGGGAAACAAGGTAAAAGGAATTGAAACCCCATCAAAAAAAAGGAGAAACAGATACATTTTGGAGAAGTATTTATGAAGATCCTGTGGAACACAGCAACGATGCTAAATGCCTAGAAGAAGTAAAAGAAAGAATAAGAAGTTTAAAGGTACAGGATATGAAATGGGATGAAGTAACAACCAGAGAGATTGAAACAAAGTTAAAGAAAGCCTCTAATTGGAAAACCCCAGGCCCAGATGCAGCACCTAACTTCTGGTTAAAAGTATTAACATCTTTGCACGAAGATTTAGCCATGAGTAAGAACTATTTATATGCACACCCTGAACAGACACCAATCTGGCTAACAACAGGAAAAGCAATGGTCGTACTTAAGAGCAAACCTGCAAGCTACCCTAAAAATTATAGACCAATAACTTGCCTTCTGACGACTTATAAACCATACACAGGAATTGATGCTGACAGAGTTTATAGTCATTTAGAAGAAAACTCAATTATGGCAATAGAACAAAAGGGCAATAAAAGAAAGTCATATGGAACAAAGGATCATTTGTTGTTAAATAACGTCATAGTGGTGAACTGTAAAAAGGAGAAGAATCGAAGTATGGCATGGATTGACTACAAAAAAGCTTTGATAGTATCCCACATTCATGGATAAAACAGTGCTTACAAATGTATAAGATACACCTTTTACTGATTGACTACATTACAGTGACCATGAAACAGTGGCAGACCACTTTACAATTAAGCCATGATAAAGGACAAATTATTATCCTAGGGATGAAAATTCAAAGGGGATATTCCAGGGTGACTCCATCATCACTGCTATTCTGTCTTGCCCTTAATCCATTAAGCTGTTTACTTAACAGCTTAGGCCATGGCTATAATTTGCCTCCTAGAAAACAACAAAGTGTAAAGACATCTCTTCTACTCTTTGTCTGTGATTTAAAACTGTATAGTTCATCATATGAGGAACTGAAAGCACAACTGCAAGTTGTCCAAATGTTTTCAGATGATAAAAGAATGCAATTTGGTCTTGATAAATATGCAAAAGCAACCTTCAAGCGGGAAAACTGCAGCATCAAGAAAACATCAGTTTGGGACAAGAATGTGATATAAAGGAAGGGAGTGTATAAATATTTGGGAACTGATGAAGGATCAACAAATGTGAATAAAACTTAGTAAGGAATAGTTTATAAGGCAATCCTGAAAAAAAACATTGACATCTAGTAACAAAATTCGAGCTATAAACCAATTTGCTCTTCCTTTCCTAACTTACAATTTTGGAGTGACTGATTGGCACCAAAACATGTTAGCTAGATTAGACAGGAAAACAAGAAGGATGCTTCATGCTCATCAAATGATTTATAAAAATCAGTGTATACCAAGATTATATATTCCCCATTCTGAAGGAATTATGGGCCTCCTTGAAATTGATTACATGTATAGATCTGCAATTATGGGGCTGCACACATATCTGCTGACCTCACAATACCCAAATGTAGTGAAACTTTTGAAACATGAGGAGAATAAATCTAAGATGACTTCCCTGCTTAGTCTAGCAGAAGCATATTGGCATCAAGCAGGAATGGAAATCAAACAAAAAGTAGATAAAAACAGTCAAAAAACAAAAGAAAGAATATAAGGTGAAGGATCTGATGAGAAGGCAAGAAATGTGGAAAATGCATAAATATAGTTGCAAGTATAGAAAACTTCTGGAAGAACTTCATGTTGATCTGGATCAAATGCAAGAATGGTTAATAAGAGGCGAATTCCAACCAAGAGATGAAAGATTAATATTGGCAGTCCAAGATAGTGGGCTACGTACACTTTGGTTTACAAAGTCCATTGAACATGTGAGAGAAACAGACAAATGTAGGTTTTGCAAAATAGAATTGGAAACAGTCACAAACCTTGTTGCTGACTGCGATGTATTAATGGCAGAAGGACTATATACTGAAAGGCATAATAATGTGGCAAGACTGTTGCAGTGGGGACTGTGCAAACATTATGCTACTGAAGTGGCTAAAAAACACTGGAAACATGATCCATAAAGTATCATAGAAAATGATAAAGTCTATATCACATGGGATCATCCATTTTCCAACAGTACAAAGGACAGATGCTAGAAAACTGGATATAGTGGTTCGTGAAAAGAAGACAAAAGTAACATTGATCATTGAAATTGCCACACCCACTGACTACAGTGTCTTGTCTACAGAGAGGCACAAAGTCATAAAATATCAGGATTTGCAGGCAGAAACAAGAGCAATGTAGAAGGAAGATTACCAGACAGTTCCAATATTAGTAGGAGCAACAGAGTCTTATAAAAAAGAAAATAAAAGTGTATTTAAATATGTTACCAGTACATGTAAATCCATACAATATTGCAGATTAGGCCATGTCTATAAGACTGAAACAATATTAATGTCTTTAACTTTTGTCATACTTGGACTTAGGAATGGGGTCCATGCCTGTCATGGTATTAGAAACCCAAAAGATTTGGAGAAATTAAAAAAGGCCTCATTTTAGCATCTCATCAATCATCCTACATTATGTAAATATTTAATGTCTACACACACATATAGACACACCTAGTAAGTTTCTTATACACATGCACTCACATGCAAACAGAAGCAACATATGCAGAAACTCAAATGCATACTGACACACAGACACCCACACACACAAAACTGCATTACTTTGTTTTATTTTCCCATTCTCACTAAATGTGACTTTTTAAGCCATGTTTAGCTAAGGAAAAGTTAAAGGTCAAATCCTTGTGACTGTGTTGCAGTTATGTTTATTATAGTCGTCTGATTTCGTTTTCTTTTTATTTACTTATTATTGTTATTATTATTATTATTATTATTATTATGATTCATACTCATTAAGCAACCTCTGTTACATATATAAGTAAGATGGCAGCCATTTGTTTTGCATTCATGCTTCATGGTAGGTTAATATGATGTCATTAAGATGCAAGCCTGATATTGGGCTGTCCTGATACATTAAAACCCTACTGAAGAGCATCTGTTCTCCGACATCTTATTGTCTATGAGATCTGTCCATTTTCCATAGTTCATTAACCTAGAGTTTAAAGCAGCAAGAAGGTTAACAGTAAAAAAAAAAGAAAGAAAATCAGTATGTGGAATTTTATGGGAGAGGATTATGGTATGCTAGGAAGATGGTCAATGATGTGCTCAGAGATTTGAAAGCAAACTGAAAAAGTAAAACAGGCCTTCAAAACTGAAAATGAGGGAAATGCAAGGAGGCGTAGAAGGCACTGTTCAAAGAGGTTTGCAGAAAGGCTACAGAGGTCATGAAGGCAGCAAAGGTAAAATATGAAAGGGATTTGGCAGTAAGGATCAAGAAGAAAAACACTTTTTAAGTTATATAGCAGAAAGAAGAATAGATTTAGATAGGTTGGGCAAAGTCAGGAGAGTGATTACAGAAGAATTGGGAAATCATGAAGATGATAAATGCATACTAAGTCTTTATAAAGAAAGACAAGGAGAGGCTGCCATGCTATAAGGTAGGGAGGACAGTACACAGATATCAGGAAAGTGAGGGGAGAGGAAGAGAAGGAACTGGATGCCCTTAGGAAAGCCAGAGCAAGAGGACTAGATGGACTGTCTACTACAGTCCTCAGAAATCTGGCTCGTTAGCTAGCAGCCACATGGAGGTGTTCACAGATCATTAGCTAGTGCACAAGTGACTGATGACTGGGTGACAACAGGTTTGGTAGCATTGCACAAGGAAGCAGGAAGATTTATGTTTGCTTTTCAGCATATGCAGGGAAAATCATAAAGTTCTGATAGAAAGACTAGTAGTATTTTTGGTGAAGAAACATGATATATAGCAAGCAACCCACATGGGTTTATGAAGAAAAGTAGCTGTCATTCATTTCTGACCCACTTTGTGATTGCGTTGCAGGTGCTACTGATAGGAGCATATCAGCCAATGATGCATTGATGTCATTAAGGCCTTTGAGTTGGTCCTACTCAGGATGCTGATAAGAAATGTAGATGAAGTTACTTAGGAGCAAGACTAAGGAGCTAGTCTGCTTCATCACTGACTGGTAAAACACAACTGTGAGAGGAATGGTGTCTACAATTGGGAAAGTGGTTCATGAAGTATTGAAGGGGATCATATCTTGCTCCACCACTCTTCAAGTTGTTTGCCTGAGACATAACTGAGGAACTAGACAAGAGGATCATCATCTTTGCAGGTAACACAAAGAGAGGTACATCAGTGGCTTATGAGTGACATGTCTAGAGAAAAATAAGCAGAAATGTGGCAGTTGAAGCTCAGTATAAACAGATGCAAAGTAATGTATGTGGGCTGCCCGATCCCTTTCTGAAGTATCAGGGTGGAGTACTGAAAATGGTCTTAGTAGAGAGCAAGAAGATTTTGGGGTGCTAATCACAGCTGAATTGGACAAACAAGATGAGTGAGAAAGAAATGTCAGCAGCAAACAGATTGCTGGATGGTCCTTGTGGGGGTGGAGGGTGGTAGTTGCAAAAAATAAAGAAGTAATGCTTCTACTCTGCAACACCTGGGTCAGACTACATCTTGAGTACTATCTTTTTAATTTCTCCAAATTTTTTGGGTTTCTAATGCCATGGCAGGAATGGACCCCATTCCTAAGTCAAAGTATAAAGTTTATGAAATGAGTATTGTTTCACTCTTTGATGTCAGCCAGTAGTGCTCTTTGCAGCACCCGCAATGTGCCCAGTAATGACTCCTTCTGCAATTCATATGTATTGGTAACATATCTAAATACGATTGTAAATTCTTTTTTATAAGACCCGTTGCTCCTACTACTATTGGAACTGTCTGGGTATCATTCTTCTACATTGCTCTTGTTTCTGCCTGCAAATCCTGATATTTTATGACTTTGTCTCTCTCTGTAAGCAAGACACTGTAGTCAGTGGGTGTGGTGATTTCAATGAGCAATGCTACTTTTGTCTTCTATCAATCTATCATTTGAACTGTTAGTAATGGATGATCCCATGTGATGTAGACTTCTTCATTTTCTATGATGCTTTGTGGCTCATGTTTCCAGTGTTTTTCAGCAACTTCAGTACTACAATGTTTTCACAATCCCAAGTGAAACAGTCTTGCCACATTATTATGCCTTTCAGTATACAGTCTTTCTGCCATTAGTATGTCGCAACCAGCAACAAGGTGTGCGACTGTTTCCAATTTGGTTTTACAAAACCTACATTTGTCTGTTTCTTCTCCCACATGTTCAATGGACTTTGAAAACCAATGTGTATGCAGTCCACTGTCTTGGGCTGCCAGTATTAACCTTCCATCTCTTGGTTTGAATTTGCCTCTCCTCAACCATCCTTGTGTTTGTTCCTGATCAGCATGAGGTTCTTCCAGAAGTTTTCGGTACTTGCAACTACATTTATGCTCATTTCTTGCCTTCTCATCTGGTCCTGAAACTTATATTCTTTCTTTTGTTTTTTGGCATATTCAGGTGCTGCCTGATTTTTATCTACTTCTGGTCTGATTTCCATTCCTGCTTGACACCGATATGCTTCTGCTAGAGTAAGCAGAGAAGTCATCTTAGATTTATTCTCCTCATGTTTTAAAACTTTCACTACATTTGGGTCTTGTGAGGTGAGCAGATATGTGTGGAGTCCCATGATTGCAGATCTAGACATATAATCAATTTCAAGGAGGCCCATCCTTCCTTTGGCATGGGGAATACATAATCTTGATATGCACTGATTTTTATAGATCATTTGGTGAGCATGAAGCATCCTTCTTGTTTTCCTATCTAATCTGTCCAACACATTTTGGGGGCAGTCAATCACTCCAAAACTGTAAGTTAGGAAGAGCAAATTGGTTTATAGCCTGGATTTTGTTCCTAGATGTCAGTGCTGTTTTCAGGATTAATTTAAGTCTTCTGAAGTATTCCTTACTAAGTTTTATTTGCATTTGTTCGTGTTTTATTGTTGATCCTTCATCAATTCCCAAATATTTATGCACTCCTTCTTGCTCAAGTTCTTTTATGTGACATTCTTGTCCCATACTGATGTTTTCCTGGTGTTGCAGTTTTCCTGCTTCAAAGGTTGCTTTTGCACATTTATCAAGATCAAATGAAATCGTATATCACCTGAAAAAGTTTTGACAACTTGCAGTTGTGTTTTCAGTTCCTCATCTGATGGACTATACAGTTTTAAATTATTGACAAAGAGAAGATGTGAAGTCTTTACACTTTGTTTTCTAGGAGCCAAATTATAATCATGGCCTAAGCTGTTAAGTAGACAGCTTAATGGGTTATGGGCAAGACAGAATAGCAGCGGTGACAAAGAGTCACCCTGGAATATCCCCCTTTGAATATTTATCCCTGGGATAATAATTTGTCCTTTATCATAGCTTAATTGCAAAGTGGTCTACTACTGTTTTATGGTCACTGTAATGCAGTCGATTAGAGTGGGATGTATCTTATACATTTTTAAGTAGTCTTTTATTCATGAATGTAGGATACTATCAAATGCTTTCTTGTGGTCTATGCATCCCATACTTAGATTCTTCCCCTTTTGCAGTTCTCCACTATGACTTTGTTTAACAACAAATGATCCTTTGTTCCATATGACTTTCTTTTATTGCCCTTTCGTTCTACTGCCATAATTGAGTTTTCTTCTAAATGACTATAAAATCTCTCGGCATCAATTCCCATGTATAATTTATACGTCACCGGAAGGCAAGTTATTGGTCTATAATTTTTAGGGTAGCTTGCAGGTTCACTCTTAAGTAGGAGCATTATTTTTACTGTTGGTAACCAGGTTGGTGTCTTTTCAGGGTGCGCATATAACTAGTTCTTACTCATAGCTAAATCCTTTTGCAAAGATGCTAATATTTTCAGCCAAAAGTTAGATACTGCATCTGGGCCTGGGATTTTCCAATTAGAGACTTTTCTTAACTTAGTTTCAATCTCTCTGGCTGTTACTTCATCCCATTTCATATCTTGTACCTTTAAATCTCTTCTTTCTTTAACTTCTGTACATTTAGCATCTTTGTTATGTTCCACAGGATCTTCATAGATACGTCTCCAAAATGTATCTTTCTTCTTTTTTTAGAGGTCTTTCAGTTCCTTTTACCTTATTTCCCATTTCTCTATAAAACTATTTTGGGTCATCAATAAATTGCTTATTTGGTACTTTTCCTTTATATTTACCTTCATATCTTCTAAATTTTTCCACCTGTGCTGAAATTTTTAGTTTATTATTTGCGATTGTGCATGATAGATCGTGATGTGTTCTAATATGTGCATTGCTTTTATCACATCTATCTTTCTTAGTATTTTTGTTGATCTGTTCCCTCTTCTATAGTCTTCTAACAGTGACACTTCTTGTCTTAACTGCTTTATACTTTTCTCTGTTCAATATTTCCATGATGGTATTGGATTTCTCCCCTTTCCTTCCCGCACTACCCTGTGTTCTTGTGGTAGAATTTTATCAGTTATTAATTTAGCTACACAGTAATATATCCTGTTTACTTCTGTTATATCGCATGGATCTCTATTTACAGTTCTAATTACTGTGTTCATTTGTTTTATCAGGTTTCTGACTTTTTGGATTTTATTGACCTTCTGCAGTCTATTTCTTTCATTGATCTTGATGTATTTGTATATATCTATTAAATCAAGCAAGTCTTATCTTAACTCATTTTCTTCCAAACTGAGGGCACATCCCTTATTTTCCACTTCCTGTGGGCTTTCTATAGAAAGTTCTATAGCATCTTCGTGTGATGCATTCTCTTCAACTTCATCCTGTGCCGTCCATTTCTCTATCATGAGAACTCACTGGCCTATCGCTCCTCAACATTGACTGCATCAGAGTTTCCACAGTTTCCTGTTCCTTCCCTTGCTGTCTAGCTTCAAGTGAACATTTATACTGGTTTCCTGTTGTTATAGTCATAAATCAATAACATAAAGAATTTACCTTTTATGCCTTCAGTCAGGAACAACACTTCAGGATTTGCAAACATAAATTTTATTCTTACAGCGCTGGGAGACAATCTTCCTAGCTGTTGATAAATCAGTCTCTCTGAAGAGAGACAAACTATCTTTTATGCATTTTTCTTATAAAAACTGGTCATACAGGTGTATTACATTTCAATTACTCACCCCTGGATTCACTAATCCTCTGTGTAAGACTTAATAAGTCTTACTCGGAGGCTGCAGTTGAACGGTTTGACGTCAGCGTGCCATGAATATTCATGAGGGCACGATGACTCAACCATAACTCTTACACGGGCTGAGTAGGAAAGCAGGGGGCATGTCCAACTGCCGAGCAGTCTAAATGTGCATGCCCCTGCAAGGTTTTAAAAAGCATAATGTCAACACACAAGAGTGATTTCGCTCAAATGTACTCGCACCCAACACCATACTCCCTGACACTGTAAACCCCCTTCACACTTATATAAAGTAAATAATTATATATATTTTTTTAAATCCATGATATAGCTGCCCATATTTGTGCGTGTGTTTGTGGGTGTGCCCATTCCTTAGCTAGAGTTAGCAATTCTGACATGGAAGTGCATAAGAAAGAATGTTAATGCAAATTGCACCAAATTGCAATAGCGTAATGGTAGAGCATATGCACAAAGCGAAGGCATTCACAGTTCGAGTCCCACCACTCCCCTTCTTATTTATGTTTTAAATCAGTATTTGAAATAATACCAGACATATATGATTAAAATTTTATTAAAAGCAGTGACATGGCCAATGTATCAGTGAACAAAATATATATTTTTAAAGGACCCAGATATATAATAACTTGCTGTTAAGCAACGCTTTACACAGCTAAACGCAGGTGCCCATAGTTTAATAGCGCTTTACCCAGCTAAACAGAGTTGCCCATAGTTTAATAGCGCTTCACTCAGCTAAACAGAGTTGCCCATAGTTTAATAGTGCTTTACCCAGCGCAATGTGTTTGTGCGGATGTGCACGCCGTGCCAACCAGGGCACCATGGAGCAATGCAGAGCTAAGTTGCTTAAATGCAGCCACACCCCCTAACCTGTCTAGACAGTATTAAAATAAAAGAATGACAAGGTTCGAACCCAGGACCCTTTGCATCATAATCAAAGTACAGAACCACTAAGCCATGACAACACAGGGGAAGTAGCCACTGTTAACATTCATAAACTTATGAATGGTAGTTTAACCATTACTAAGCAGGTTTGCAGTCAGCCGAGAATTTTACAAAATGGCCAATCACAAAAAAGTGCGGAAAATGCTGCATATTTAAGCCCCATAGGCGGGAATACTCGCCATAACTGATTGTAGCTCACATTTGCAGTCAGAATGGCAGGTGCAGGAGAGGGTTTACGCTTCCAAAAGCAACGTTGGGGCATCGAGGAGTCCAAATACATGGTTTGACTCCTTGTCTACTGTCACGAGTCAAGACTCCTGCAGGGTCAGTTCCAAGGGACGGAGTACAAGGCAGAGGCTTGGAACCGGTTAGTTCGTGACCTCACCAGTGCCACAGGCATTCCTCGGACTGGTGAGCAGGTCCGTCACCACCATGCAGACCTGAAGAGATGAAAGCAGGACCACCTGAACCAGTGGATGCAGGAGGCCCATGGGATGCAGAATGCCCCACAACTGAGTATGTAGCCATGGAATGCAGTATGTAAGAATTGATAATGGAGTATGTATAATGGATAGGTATGTCTCAATATCCCTTCATTTACTTTATAGCTGCAGGTGACCGTGCTATGAATCAGCAAGCGTATGCTGATAGGCTGCTAAGGCTGCGCCACCAGGCAGGTTAGTGATTATTCTGCAAGTATTGTTATATAAAATATGGGAGAGAGCATGAAAGAAAGTGTTGCAGTCCAATAAAACAGCCATAGAATTGCCTGAATAAGTCCTCTGCATGTACTGTCAGATAAAAACATCATAGAGGCAAAAAAAGAGTATAGTAACCCATTAAGAAAGGTAAAATATGTCTGGAATAATATCTCTGCAGGCACTGTCATATAACATAAGTGAGTGAGCCTGAAAAAAGATTGTTCTAACCTATTAATAAAGGTATAATATGTCTAGAACATGTCTGCCATAAGCACCGTTAAAACAAATAATGGAGTGAGCCTGTGGAAAAGTGTGCAATGTCATTAATAAAGGTCTAAAACCCAGTGTGTGTCTGTGTAATAGAGTCTGAAATGTTGTTGTACCCTTGCATTATACAAACAGTACTGTTTGAAAATGTGCTGGCAACCCAGAGTTATGCAGTCCCATATAAAGTGGGTGATGGAAGTGCTAGTAGCTGTGAAACATATATACAGTCCACAATAGTCAGTTACTGGCTGGCATGAATAAGTAAACCTGGCACACGTGTAGCATGTAATTATTCACCAGAAATGTGAGAGTGTGTCAAGAAATGCAGGGTTCTGTACAAATCGAAGTGAAAATGTCATTTGAAAACATCCCAGATATGTAGATAAAGAAATATAAATGCAAACAAGAAATATGTAGCAGTAACATCTGCATCCTGGACAGTTAGTGTGTCAGATATAGGTCAGGCATATATTGAACTAGCCAAACCCATGACACAACCTAATGTATGGTGGCAAGTGTAATAATACAGGTAGGGGATATACACTTGCAGTCAATGGGAATGTAGTGTAGACTAAAAGGTCATTATAAGATGTTAACCAAAGTTTTTTCTACACCCTACCGTATGTGCATAAACCATGCAATTCCACACCTCAATGGGTATGTGTAATGTTAAATATTTGTTGGGACACATGTCCTATTGTTTTATAAATATTTGCATTGATGTTGATGCATGTGCCCTGATCAAACACCACGTTCATGGTGGCCTGTTGCTACCAAACATCCCTGCATGCTGTTGGAATATCCACTGTCGTTCAATATATGCATGTGTTATACTTGCTGTTCAACTGTTGGAACCTTGGTGTGTGGGGTTAATGGGAATATTACTGCATGCTGTTACAACTAATCTGGAATGCTGTTGTTTATGTTGTAATTAAACACATGTAATCTCAGAACGTATGGGAAGGCCGGTCCCAGCGGACCCACCTGTCCCTTCTCAGTTGGCGAGTGCATCTGGCACCAGCAGCTCTGGTGCCCAGCCCGGGCTCCCCTCCTCCATTGGTCCTGTGCCACCTTCACGTGGAAGCGCTGCAGGAGATGGGGCTCATCACCCCCCATGCAAGTGTGGGCGGAGAAGGGCCACCTGTCACCCTTGCTAGGGTCTGGACTGTGGTGCGTAGGGAGATCCAGCGTTCAGTCACTGATCCGCTATGCCAGCTTGAGGCGAGAGTGGTGCATCTCTCCAGTGAGCCTGCTCATCCTACACAGCCCTCAGCACAGCCACCCTCGGGGCTGTGAAGGTGCAGTGGTTACTGCCCATGGGTGGGGATCTCAGTTCCACTGTTACCATCTGTTGCCTCATGGGCTTGTGATTTCCAAACATCCTTCACCGTCAATTGTGTTTACCCACCCCATGTGTCAAACTTTGCCCCTTTATGCATCTTGATTGTCTTGTCTGTTTACCTTCCCAACCTACCTCCCCAAATATACCTACTTCCTCTACCTCACATCCCACTCTCACCTGAAAAAAAAAATAAAAAAAAAGGGCAATCTGTTCCCACAAAAAAATTACGCCTCATACATAGCTGCCCAATTCACACACATGTCCACTGGACATGTAAACTGATAATTCTAATTGGCAGTACAACATATTTTGTTGTCCTCACCCCTCTCCCAGGGGTGGAAGGTTTCAATTTCACACCAAATTTCAAACATATGCACAGCTGTTGCTGATAAAGAAATGGGCAGCTATGGACCTTCCCTACACCCATCCTGCACATCCTGAGCTGGTTTCCCTACTGTCTTTCCCTCTCTGTGCCCCCTTTTTCACCATTTTCCTATCTCCCCATTTTCTTTTCTTTAAAAGAAATTAGCGCGGGAGTTAGCAGGAGTAAGCACATTTAAGCAGTAGTTAGTGGGGGTGTGCAAGTGTGAGCTTGTGTGCGCTTAGCTAAGCATTGCTAAGCATTGCGCAAATCCGTGCAAACCCACTTACAACTGCTTAAAAGTGCCTTAGTCAATCTGTATGAAAGGCCCTTGTACTGCTTAGGAGCAAAATAAAAAAACCTTGTCAGTCCCGAACCCGGGACCTTGGACTCACTAGTCTGCATGAAGTACCACTACACCATAGCAGATATACAATAACTTAGTGCTGAAAGCAATATATCATGCATTACCATGAGTGAATGTAAAGGGAAAATAGGAATGGCATAACACAAATCTTGTTCTGTGGGCCTTAACCAGCAGGTGTTGTGGAATTGCATGACATGACTGTGAAAAGAGAATCAGCCATGCTAGTAGGGAATGATGTTAAGGTAGCACCTTACAAACCCCACACAGTATCAGAGCAGGATAAACACTGGCATATTTGCATAGGTCACAGGCCAGACTTCCCAACTGTGACTGATCTACAGCGATGACCCTGATTTGTAAACAAATGTTAGCTGTGCTCCTCTGACTCCCTGTAAAATATACTAACAGTAGGCAGAAAGGTGGGGAATCTCACTTAATGACAAATGTCAACAAGTGATAGTAGACGCTGCTTGCACGTCAGAAAAGGTGTAGTAATACATATGCTCTGAATCCCCCAAAGTCTGAACTGCAAAATGTCAAAAATATATCAAACGTGTATCCCAGTTATATGTACCTTTCCCTGAGGCTGTTCAAATATACACCTGAGAGTATCTGAGGCCTGGAAGAGTCAGAAACACACAGGCATATCAGCTTGTCTGCTGTTATACACTCTGCAAATAGCTGTAGAATGAATCCCACAAGCATGCCCTTATGTAGAAGTACAACACAGAAATATCAAAGGATGTAGCCATGTACTGCTAGCAACCATCTGTGACAATGCCATTGTTCAGGTGCTGAAAAGACTGCTGTGGTGCACAGTCAAAAAATACTAGGCTGACCTCTGTCTACCACCTGGATATGTCCACAGGTTGGAGCTACTGAGACAGACTACTAGCCTTTATAGACTTACAGGTACACAGCAACTCTGCATGTTCAGTAAGATAAACATCACACGATAATAAATAATGCACTCTGCACTTCTGCACCCCTACCCAAAGGTACTATATACCCATGTAGTCAGGCACAACCAAGGGTGTAGGTAGGCATACACAGTAGTGAAATATGTCCAGTTGTCCTGAGCAGACTGTGCTAATGTCAACACAAACAAACCACAAACTGTTCAGAAGTGAGTAACGTACTAATGACAGTGTAGCAGTTCACAAACAGTGCATGTGCCTGATATTCATAACTGGTAGTACAACATACTTAGTTGTCCTCACCCCTCTCTCAGGGGTGGAAGGTTTCAAATATCCCTCCTAATGTATTGCATATGCACAGCTGTTGCTGGTAAAGAAATGGGCAGATATGGACCCTCTCCACACCCATCCTGTACATCCCGAGCTGGTTTCCCTACTGTCTTCCCCTCTTTGGGCACCCTTTATCACCACATTCCTATCTCCCCATTTACTTTTTTGTCAAAGAAATGAGCGCAGGGGTTAGCGGGAGTGAGCACTTGTAAACAGTAGTAAGCGGGTTTGCACCAGTGTGCGCATGTGTGCGCCTAGCTTAGCATTGATAAGATATGATAAGCTAAGCCAAGCTTGGCGTAGTATTGCTAAAATAAAATAAGCTGAGCTAAGCTTAGCTTAGTGTCGCTAAGTGTCGCGCAAACCCGCACAAACCCGCTTACAACTGCTTAAAAGTGCCTTAGTCACTCTGTATGACAAGGCCCTTGTGCTGCTCAGCAGCAAAATAAAAAACCTTGCCAGTCTTCAACCCGGGACCTTGGACTCACCAGTCTGCATGAAGTACCACTACACCACAGCAGATATACAATAACTTGGTGCTGAAAGAAATATAACATGCATTACAATGAGTGAATGAAAAGGGAAAATAGGAAAGCCATAGGAATATATTGCAATAACTACTGCTGTATGCCAGTTAATTCTCTAATTCAAAAAGAAAGTACATACTCCCATGTATCCAGTGTTAGCATTAGGAGGTGTGAGTAAACCTACACACTGAGAAGAGTGTACTGGAAGAAGCAACAGTCAGGTTTCAGTACAACATGCATTTCACTGGCTACAACCCAGCTTCAGATATGAGACATATACCAACCTTCTGACTGAGACAACAGTGTCCACAGCAAACAAGCATGGTCCCCGCCTTGTAAAACTGAAAGGGCTATGCCTACCTAACCTATCATTTTATAGCAGTGTCCTGAAATCACAGTGAGAACTGCAATTACCACACAGCAGGCTGCATGCAGTTACTAAATAGTGGGCACCAATTGGTGCAGAGGTCATCACATGGACATGTGCAGATACCTAGAAAAGCAGCCTGTAGCTACTGTCCACACATGCAATAATATCATTGCAACAACTGGGAGAGAGAGAGAGAGAGAGAGAGCATGAGTGAGAGAAACAGACAGACAGACACAAACAGGCAGAAGGAGACAGACACTGAAAACAAACAGCAACACAGAGGAAACAAAACCAAAAAAAAAATAAAATAAAATAAAAAATAAAAAAAACAACACCTACAACAGACGGAGGTGAGGAATACAAAGGTAAGGTATGTAACAGATATGTATTTGCTGACATCTGAAAGATGTGTCTGAAGGGTACTCTACATACTGTGAATCATTCATATGTGGTAGCAGTCCGTATCTATACGTACATGCACATTTGCATAGGGCAAGGGACATACTGCAACTGTTAGTGAAGGCTGGACATAAGTATGTTGTTGAAGGCTGCTATGTGCACATATGTATGTAGTTTGTAGTGTGTGGCATTGCAGAAAGCAAGCAGTGCTGGTATATGTCATGTGGTGTTAAATGCTGTGGGACTGAGCTACAGGCAGTGAGGCCTGCAACAGCTATACGGCCTGAGGACAGCAGAATGCATTCTGCACAACATTGTGCAATAGTGTTACATAACCGTATGTCTCACAACTGTTGCATAATTGACATCCCCACCATGAAAGGTGGGCAGTATATGTGCCTATATGTGCAGCTATATGTACAGCAATGGATGTTTACATGTATGTGTATATATACATGTATACATATATATATATATATATATATATATATATATATATATATATATATATATATATATATATGTGTGTATAGATATATAGATATATATATATGGATATATTTAGATATATATGGATATATATGGATAAATATAGATATATATCGATATATATGGATATACATAGATATATAGATATATATAGATATATATGGATATATATATATATATATATATATATATATATATATATATATATATATATATATATATATATATATAGATAGATATGTATGGATATGTATGGATATGTATAGATATGTATGGATATGGATAGATATGGATAGATATGGATAGATACAGATAGATATGGATAGATACGGATAGATATGTATATATGTATGTATGTGTATATATATCTATATATATATATCGATATATATATCTATCTATATATATATATGAGAGAGTGAGGGAGACAGTGGGTCATATGTACTGCAACAGGTGCCTGTTGTCCAAGGCATGGACTGAACACCAGTGTTGATACTGCAATGCCGTACCCCATTCCAAAACAACTTACACAGTAACTGCAACATAGGTGGTAGCCTGCCTAACACTGATGGTTTCAGAAGGGTACACGGAACACAGATGGACAGTAGGCTCCCCTTTGATAATCACAGTGCCACAGTAGTCATGTAATCTGTCTACGTGGTACGTGTCATCACAAAAGGTGTGTCATCTTGGGAAATATAGGTCGGTGTTCCCCTCTACTCATCACAATTCCCCATGTGGTATGTACCTCACATGACATCTACACCAGGTGGAAAGGCCACAGACATATCTAACAAAGAGTAATACTGCCCTCAAACACATGCCCTATGCAAACTGACTCTCAAATCACAGCTGGAGTGTGTTGCATACCGCCCACCCACAGGTTACCACTGCTGGACATACAGAGGTATGTCATACCCATAGCAGTCAGCCAACCACCATGACAACACCTCACAATCCCTCCGGGCTATATGACCTAGGGCCCTGATCCTTGTCACCTCACTAAACAGCACATGCTGGAGGTACAGGTTCCTATCCACAAATATGCCATACTCTGGACTAAACCACCCAGCATGAACAAACAAGGCTCCTCATTAGCAGATGTCATACATACCCCTGATGATTGTTTTGGAGATAGGTAATATGCCCTGGGAGTCACCTATGTGTATCCGGTTGACAGGAGCAAGTGAAATCACATTACATGTGTGTCAAAGGCCAGGGTAGCATATGGCTAGGCTGCTCTAGGCCCTAGGGCCAATAGTGTATTACCTACCTATGACACAATGCACACACACATGTACTCAGTGCAATACCTGCTATGTGAGGTGGAATGAGTGTGACAGTGACTGTGTGCAAGGTTTGTAAATGTGTGATAGCTTAGTGTGAGGTTGTGTCTGTCATGGTAGTTTGTGTTCTAGGTGTGAGGCCGGAGAAAGATGTGTCAGTTATTGGGATGTAGACATAGTAGGATGGCATATGTTGTGACGTAGTTCCTTGTGTACAACTGTAGTGTCCCAATGAAGGCTGAAGCAATACATGTATGCTCAGTAAATGGTACTGCTGGTGACTCCAGCTCACATATGAACTGTTGTACTACTTGAAGCTGTAGGCCTAAACAGCACAGTATGGTGTATGTTCCCAGTCCCTGGTAACGCTGTCTTGTATGTTTCCTGTAGTCTGCACAGATTACATAACACAGGCATAGGTGTCTGTAAGTAGGGGCACACAGTACTATAAGGTACACAGGTAATGCTCATCTGTGTCGGCATACATCTGTGTGTTGTATGTATGTCTGATGTGTGTTTAATGATGCCTGTACCATGCCTGCAATGACATGTGTGTTACAGGGTATGTGTTTGTACCTAGCAACATGTATACTCTGTTACAGCAGTATGTCAGCTATATTAACAACCGTGCACATATGTTAGGTAGGGGTATGGCATCAAAGACTAGGGTGGTTTACCGGTAATACTATAAATGTACATGACATTCATTGCATTAGACGACATATTTCTTCATGCATTAGCTCCTTTCTCCAATAGCCAAAATTATGGAAAAATTTATTCACCAACAGCTTATGAACCACTTACTAAAACATAACATTCTAGCTAACTGTCAGCATGGTTTCAGGCCTTATCATAGTACCACCTCAGCTCTCCTATCCTTCACCAACACCATTAATAATAACCGCAATAATAACAGCCTCTCATCAGCACTCTTTCTTGACCTGTCTATAGCCTTTGATATGGTTAACCATCGCCTACTCTTGAATACTCTGTCATCCTTCTCTCTTGACACCAAAGCAATTTTAAGTCCTACCTTAGTAATAGACAGCAAGCAGTCCTTTGGGACAATCAACTATCTTCTCACCTTCCCATTTCCCTAGGAGTCCCTCAAGGATCCATTCTTGGTCCACTCCTATTCTCATTATTCATCAATGACCTTCAAATAGCCATTTCTCTAACCACCTGTATACAATATGCTGATGATTCTACAATCATATGCTCTGCCAGCTCTATATCTGAACTTCAGTCTTTAACCCAAACAGCTTTCAACACTGTAGAGTCATGGTTCTTTAGATGGTGCTTTGTTTTGAACACAAAAAAGTCCAAGCTACTATTGTTTACGCCAAACAGTAAGTCACCCCTCATAAATGTCTCCATTCAGTCTAGCAATGGTACCCTTATATCCCCAGACTTTTCCACCAAACTATTAGGAATTACAATTGATAATAATCTCACCTTTGACATTCACATTAATAACACTATTAAATCTGTTAATAAAAAACTGGGCTCCCTATATAGGATAAAACCTTTCTTGACTCCAACTGCCAGAAAGACTATTGCCCACTCCCACCTAATTTCAACTCTACTGTATGCAGCTCCCATATATACTAATCTAAAAAAAACTAATCTTACCAAACTATCCAACTCCTATAATAGTATTGCTAGATTTGCCACTGGAAACACATATAGAGCTCACCATTGTCATAACTTTCATCAACTAGACTGGCTGGAACTAAAAAACCTTCTGATACTTTCCCAACTTACCATCACTCATAACATTTTTTATCAACCTAATAATACACCAGTACTAAACAACCTTATATCACCCTATAGGAATCTTGAGTCCTTACGCTCCTCCAATAAACTACTTACTAGGACCACCAAGTCAAACAACTTAGCTGGTGACTCACTATTCTCAAATACCATGGGAAAACAATGGAAACTCTTGCCCTCTGACCTTACCACACTTCCATCCCTCTCTCTCTTCAAGCAAAGTCTTAAGACATACCTTAAAAATCACTGGCTATGCCCTTGCTTTTACCCAGACTGATCCTCTGGACTTCTGATTGTCATCTCTTGGCCTCCCACTCTCCTATTCTCTTTCCTATATTCTCCCCTAAATTGAAGGTACTTAAGTAATCTCTACTACTTGACAACAATTAGATATCTTGTCTGCTGAGATATCAATGTACCCTGTTGGTAGTATTCCCTGCCTCTTAATTAATATACCCTCCTTTTTATTCTCTCCCTTCCTTTTTTTCTAATAATATGTCTAGCATATAATCCTTAGGAAAAGTAACTGCCTGCATAAACTAGATTTACCAAAGTTTTAAAGGTATTTTTCTAATAGTGTCTTGGGATTGCCCTAGACTTACATGCTGTAAAATGTTCTGTAAATGTATGATGTATCTAGTATAGTATGTCTTTTTGTCTTCCTAGAATTTATAGCTAATTCCTTTTTGTCTATTTTAAACCTTTTGGTGTGGTGGTGGTATGTTTTACAATTGGAGCTTTTCTCCTCGGGCCTCTGCTGAAAATGGAAATATATCCATCTGGACTAGCCCGGTTAACAAATATTAAATAAAAATAAAATAATAAATAAATATATACCCCCGGGGCGAGGTTGTGCATTGTATCCCAAACAGTGTCCCGACTACTGGTGTATACTGGTGTGTTATATGGAGTGTTGCAGGCACTGTCAGCCAGTTGTGGGCTGAGCACTGATATGTGGTATTGAATGTGTGTATCCTCTGATAGACAGATAGATGCTATATATGGCAGTGAAGTGATATCTGTACTTCATAATGTTAAGTGTGCCACATGACATGCTCACACATATCGTTTAATTGTCTTCCAGGGTTATGGCTCATCAACGTAATCCATCGTATTCAGCTGCAGAGGAGCAGGAAATTCTGAACAGCCTGGTGCAGCACTATAACCTGCTTTTTTCCAGGGCCAGCCAGCACCAGCATGACCTTACTGCACTGTGGCAAGACCTTGTTTGCCGGGTAAATGACATAGGCATGCATAACCGGACATATGAGCAGGTACGCCATCACTGCAGTGATTTAATTAGACATGTCCGCGCGCATGCCTGATATCCATAGGCAACAGCTTGCCACAGGTGGTGGGGTGGCCATACATCCCCCCCCCTTACCAGAGTGGAGGTGCTGCTCCTAAGCGTGGTGGCTCCTGGCCTACAGCAACAACAGCGTCACACATGTGTCATCATGGAGGCCGGAGCCACCCAGCAGGATGACATGGAGCATGCAGGTAATACACCCTAGCTGTAGACTACCGTTACCTGTATTGTTAGAATATGCATATGTGAGATGTGTACTGTGTGTTTAGCAGTTGTGTTGCCTAACATGTGCAATACTGATATTTGGAATAGTATCCGTACACCTGTGACTGTTGACTGTTGTTCCACTTTCGTTTACCACACACACAGTAGCAATGCCACAGTTGTGGCCACTGACAAACTTTGTCATATTCTTCTAGGTCCCTCTGGTGTGACAGCAGGGCAGACAATACATGCTGGTAATGAAATGTGCATGTCATAGGTGAGGTGTATGCCGTGTACACGTAACACACCTATGCATAATGCATGCTGTGCATGTTTGCTGTGAGACATCAATTATTTCAGTAAAGTCAGTAGCTGCCTCATTCACATGCAATGCACAGTGCAGCAGACACAATTGTGGCAACACTGTACTGCACATTGGATATGCATAGTTACTACAGCTGTACACAACAGAACACGTTTATCATACGCAGTACACGAAAACATGCTACATTTGGCATTACCACACACCCACTGTGTAATTGTGAACGTAGCCACGGCACTGCAGTTCAGGTACAGCATGCTAGGTGGTGGTCTTGCACACATTAGTAGCTGTGAGTGACCACAAGATGCATATTGATGATGGCACAGGGTACTGCACCCCTTCCAATTACAGTGACCACAGTACTACTCATAGCAGTCATTGCTTTGCACCTCAGTGTTGTGTGTGTGCAAACATGTGCACCTATACACAGTATGCATAGCATGTTGTCTGTGTGCTTACATATGCCAGTATACACAATATGCACAGCAGCCACCATCCACACAAAGTGTCACATATATGTCCTGGAATGCTAGTGGGTGTATAGGTCACTTGACACACATTGAGTATGTGTGGTGTTTAATGTTGGAGTCGTGTAGCATGCCATGCCATGTCTGGCACCCACATATCTGCAATATGTCCCACACTCACCATAACCACTGTACACTGGCCATGTCGAGGATTGGGATTCCTTCACGTCAACATGCACCGCACATCATGTGTGTGTACATAACATGCATGTGCTACACCCATGCCCACTATTATCTGCTATGGATACAGACAATGCACTCAGACATGGATATCTATGTGTCACACAGATAACACATGCAGCCATGACATGTATACTTGTGAATGATGGTGCACAGGGCATTGCAGAGCTGATAATACCTGCACAGCAATGTTGTGTCATTGTACACATTGTGTTCCAATCACAGTTGCATCAAAGCCATGTATACTGCCATTTAATAGGGGCGTCTACACTTGCACTGCATGGTCTTGTGCAACACATATTCTGCATGCTGACACGTATGTGGTGACTGTCTACCTTGTGATACTGACACCCACCTTCACTCACTATAGAGTATGCGTTGGATTGCTGGTATGTGTGTGTATGTGCTGTAGGGAGGTATGTATTAGTGTTCATGTGTGCATGTGTGCATGTGTGCATGTGTTCATGTGTTCATGTGTGCATGTGTCCATGTGTGCATGTGTCCATGTGTGCATGTGTTCATGTGTGCATGTGTGCATGTGCAGACCGTAAAGTGTGTTTCCTGTCTTCCTCTCACAGGTGCTGAGTTAGGGGTTGTTGAAAGCAGCAGGCAACCTGAAGCCACTGCCACGAATAGTGGTGATGATGACACATGTATATTGGCCACAGGAAGATTTGACAGGGTCTGTCATTGGTACGCAAATCGACAGTACACAGCGTTCAACCCATCTATGCGCACACTGATACTGTCAATGCATCCCTCACCACCAATGGCCATAGGCGAGGGACAGCATACAGTTGGCATTGACCAGGAGAGTGTGGTACCCATGGCACTTGCATCCCCTCACTGCAGCCATAG